>NW_021166895.1:87500-105000 GCF_900634415.1 Cottoperca gobio | reverse complement strand
ACGCAATATGGCTCGCAGACAATTTAGAGCTGACATTTTTTAACATGATTAACAAGTAATAAACAATTATACTGTGTCATTTTAAAGTAAAACATTTAGCAGCGGATTTGTTTTTAGTTCTCCCCTCTCCTTTCCTCCGCTCTGTCTCAGACTGCACAGCGTACACACTTACACACGTGTGTGTGTGTGTGTGTGTGTGTGTATAAGTGTGTGTGTGTGTATAGGTGTGTATGTGTGTGTGTGTATAGGTGTATGTGTGTGTGTGTGTGTGTGTGTGTGTGTGTGTGTGTATAGGTGTGTGTGTGTGTGTATAGGTGTGTGTGTGTGTGTGTGTGTATAGGTGTGTGTATAGGTGTGCGTGTAGGTGTGGGTGTAGGGATGTAGGGGGCGGAGCCCCGCCCGTCGCGAAACCGAGCAGAGGAGAAACTGCGCAAAGCAAGCAGTAGACCGGGGGGGTCAAACTCATTCAGAGGGCCAACATTAAAAACTGGGACTACGTCGAGGGCCAAACACGGTCCACATTTATTGAACAGGATAAACATAAAGTGCAAAAAGATATGGAACATATTTTAGTCAACTGCAGACGGGTTGCTGAGCAGTTCAGTTTTCATTTCTGAGCTGCAAAGTCGGCAAATGGTCTCAGTTGATCAGCAGAATGCTGTCGGGAACACAGCGGGGGAGATGTTTGTCAGTGTTTGGAAACACATAGTGACCAAAGTTTCCTTCTGCATCAGAGTCTCCCACAGGCGCAGCTTGGCATCATACATGTCCGTGACCACACGGCCCTGAAGCTGCAGGTTTAACAGTGAGATGCTTCGTTATGTCGCACAAACAGTCCAGCTCACATCGTCCCAAAGATCTGTGCTGTGTTTCCCTTTGCTTTCCAAAAACTTTCATTCCATTCACATATTTAGATACTTCCTCGAATGTCTTTTCCCCGTGGTTGTGCCATGCATTGATTTAATTACCAAAACCGGCGGGCCAGTTATGACAGACATATGATATTTTCTCGCGGGCCGGATATAATTGCCTTGAGTTTGACACCCGTGCAGTAAACACTGAAACGTGCTCATATATGAGATAAATAACGTAAGCGTTTAGTTTATTTAATAAAAGAGCACCTGTTCAATGAAACACTGATACCGCTATTAGTACTCGAAGACGTGTTATATTTAAAAATGCACACGTAAAGTTGCATTCAAATTTATATGGCTCTCAAGGAAATACATTAAAAAAATATTTGGCTTTTATGGCTCTCCCAGCCAAAAAGGTTCTTGACCCCTGGTATAGCCCAATATCACAAATTATACATTTGTCTCAGTGTGCTTTACAGACTGTACAGGTTACGACACCCTCTGTCCTTAGACCCTCTGTCCTTAGACCCTCTGTCCTTAGACCCTCGCATCGCACAAGGAAAAACTTCCTAAAAGAAACCCCAAAATTAAAGGGGGAAAAATGGAAGAAACCTCAGGGAGAGACTGAGGAGGGATCCCTCTCCCAGGACGGACAGACGTGCAATAGATGTCGTGTGTACAGGACAAACAACATAGTACAAATACAACATTTGACAGAAATTATGTTGGAAAAAGAGAAAGTTTGGATGAATCCAGGAAAATGTCAAAAGGCTTCCGGGTGTCCAGCAGGACCAGGGCAGCAGGCGCAGCCACGATTCCTGATCCTGACGTAAACTTTATCAGTGGCAACCTGCCACATGAGAGACAGACACTCCGGGGATGATACCCCGGATGGTGAGTTAGTAACATACATTTACATAAATGCATACAGATAGAGAGGGAGAAGAAGAGAGAGAAGGGAGGAGAGAGGAAGAGAAGTAAGAGAGGAGGGAGGTGTCCCCCGGCAGTCTAAGCCTATAGCAGCATAACTAGGGGCTGATCCAAGGCAAACCTGAGCCAGCCCTAACTATAAGCTTTATCAAAAAGGAAAGTCTTTAGCCTACTCTTAAATGTGGAGAGGGTGTCTGCCTCCCGAACACAAACTGGAAGCTGGTTCCTCTGGAGAGGAGCTTGATAGCTGAAGGCTCTGGCTCCCATTGTACTCTTAGAAACTCTAGGAACCACAAGTAACCCTGCAGTCTGGGAGCGCAATGCTCTAGTTGGTTTATAAGGTACTATGAGATCTTTAAGATATGCTGGAGCCTGATCATTAATTGATTTGTAAGTCAGGAGAAGGATTTTGAATTATATTCTGTATTTTACTGGGAGCCAGTGCAGAGCAGCTAATACAGGAGTAATATGATCCCGTTTCCTTGTTCTTGTCAATACACGTGCCGCAGCATTTTGGATCAACTGAAGAGTCTTAAGCGACTTTTTGGGACAACCTGATAACAATGAGTTGCAGTAATCCAGCCTTGAAGTAACAAATGCATGGACTAGTTTTTCTGCATCATTTTGAGGATGTGTCTTATTTTTGCAATGTTACGTAGATGAAAGAAGGCAGTCCTTGAGATTTGTTTTATGTGGGAGTTAAACGACAGATCTTGATCAAAGATGACGCCAAGATTCCTTACAGTGGTGCTGGAGGCCAAGTTAATGCCATCCAGAGCTTCTATGTCATTAGAAAATGCGTTTCGGAGGCGTTTAGGGCCAAGTATAATAACTTCAGTTTTGTCTGTGTTTAACATCAAGAAGTTGCAGAACATCAGAGTTATTATGTCCTTAAGGCTTGAAGTTTAGCCAATTGATTGGTTTCATCTGGTTTAATTGAAAGATATAATTGGGTATCATCCGCATAACAATGAAAGTTTATAGAGTGGTTCCTTATAATATTGCCCAAAGGAAACATATATAAGGTGAATAGAATCGGTCCAAATACAGAACCCTGTGGAACTCCAAGACTGACTTTGGCTGTCATGGAGGATTTATCGTTAACACGTACAAATTGAGATCGCTCAGATAAATAGGACTTGAACCAGCTTAGTGCGGTTCCTTTTATGCCAACACAATGTTCCAGTCTCTGTAGTAGAATGTCATGATCAACAGTGTGGAAAGCAGTACTGAGGTCTAACAAGACAAGAACAGAGACAAGTCCTTTGTCTGATGCCAATAGAAGGTCATTGGTAACTTTCACCAGTGCCGTCTCTGTGCTATGATGAACTCTAAATCCAGATTGAAAAACCTCAAATGAACTATTATTATGTAAAAAGTCACACAACTGTTTTGCAACTGCTTTCTCAAGGATCTTAGCGAGAAAGGGAAGGTTAGATATCGGCCTATAGTTGGCTAAAACCTCTGGATCAAGACCAGGCTTAAATACCCTGCATTCTGAATCAATTTTTCTCTTACCTAACCTTTTCGCCATTATTCCGTTCTATTTGACAGGGGCTAGTCTAGGATTCGCGTGGCCAGACTGAAAAAAAAATCATAATGCGTCTCTGGTATTGTTCAGGGGGCCAGGCCAAATGTGGAGGTGGGCCGTATCCGGCCCGCGGGCCTTAGTTTGGGGACCACTGGTTTAGACGATGAGATTGTTGAAGTTAGTTGGTTCAGGTTGATTGGAGTAAAACAGTCTAGATATATTTCAGGAGTTACAGATGTTTTAAGGTTCTGGAGGTTGAAGTTAAGTCGTTACTGATTGAGGTCAGGAGGAGATTAATTTAGTCTCTAATAATTATAATGTTATGGTTAAAGAAGCTCATGAAGTCGTCACTACTGAGAGATATAGGAACAGAAGGCTCTGTAGAGCTGTGGCTCTCTGTCAGCCTCAGTGCTGAACAGAAACCTGGGGTTGTTCTTATGTTCTTCTATTAAGGAAGAGTAATAAGCTGCTCTGGCATTACGGAGAGCCTTCTTATACGTTTTAAGATGATCTAACCAGACTAAACGAGATTCTTCCAATTTAGTGGAACGCCATTTACTTTCAAGATTTCTCGACTTTTGTTTTAGTTTGAGGATTTGTAAATGAAGCCGGAGCTTTCTTTTTCTGTTTTATGATCTTCTTCTTTAGAGGAGCGACAGAGTCGAGTGTTATTCGCAGTGAGGCTGCAGCGCTATCAACAAGATGATTAATGTGGGAGGGACTAAAGTTAGCATAGGAGTCCTCTGTTATATTGATATTGAGTCCTGGTATTGAATTAAGTGCTGATGGAATCACTTCCTTAAATTTAGTCACAGCACTTTCAGATAGACATCGAGCGTAGGATATTTTGCCTGCTGGCTTGTAGTCCAGTAACAGGACTTCAAAAGTTATTAAAATGTTCTGATAAAAGAGGATTATGTGGACACACTGATAAACTTTCAGTTTTAACACCATATCCCAGAACAAGGTCCAGAGTGTGGTTTAAACAGTGAGTTGGTTCATGTACACTCTGACTGAACCCAGTGAATCTAATATTGAGATAAATGCATTATTAAGGCTCATTATCAACATCCACAGGAATATTAAAGTCACCTACAATAATTACTTTATCTGTTTTAAGGACTAAACTTGATAAAAGTTCTGAGAGTTCAGACAGAACTTCAGAATACGGACCAGGAGGGCGGTACACAGTAACAAATAAAACTGGCTTTATTGTTTTCCATGTTGGGTTTGAGAGCGTAAGAACAAGGCTTTCAAAAGAGTTATAGTTTAGTTCAGGCTTAGGATTGATCAAGAGGTTTGAGTCAAATATGGCCGCAGCTCCACCTCCTCGGCCAGTACCTCGAGGAATGTGAGTATTAATATGACCAGGTGGAGTGGATTCATTTAGACATATTCATGTCTCAGGTTTCAGTGAGACAAAATAAATCAATCTTATTATCTGATATTAAATCATTTACCAATCCAGCTTTCGTTGATAAAGATCTGATGTTTAAGAGCCCACATTTAATTTTTCGATTTAGTTGCACTTTTGCAGCGGTGGTGTTTATTTTAATGATGTTTTCATGTATAACTCCTCTTCTGTTAACCATAGACTTGATTAGTTTCAGTGGTCGTGGGGCAGACACAGTCACTATGGGGATTTGAGTGGGTGACTGCCCGGAAAGAAGCACAGAGAAGTGTGTAAGACTGCAACTTTGTCTCCTGGTCTCAACTCTGGGTTGTCATGGATTAGGTCCACTAATAGACTGTGTAATATTATTGGATATGAGATCTTCTCCAGCCAAAGTAGGATGGATGCCGTCACTCCTAATCAGACCAGGTCTTCCCCAGAAAGTCGCCAATTGTCTACGAAGCCCACATCATTATCTGGATTAAAAGTTTGTCTTCAGTTTGTTTACACAAAACAAGAAAAGGTAATAACATTTAAAGTTTGCAGGTAATTGAAGGTGAAATGTTTAAATATTTGTGTATATTAATTTTCATAATCATTTGGTTTTTAAGCTATTTAATTCTTCAAACATCGACGCTAACATCAAGTTTACTGACGTCATATTATCCTCCAGCACGTTCACTCTTATACAATTTATACTTTTTACTATTAAGAACGACTTTTATATGTATGTTTTTTATTGTATTTTCATAATCACACGCATGTAGAAACACAAATAACACATATATACAGTATTATGTTATTATTGTAAATTAAATAGAAGAGAATTTTTGAATAAACAAAATGCAAACATTTATTTGTTTTGCATGTTTTGAAACGTTTCTAAGCACAAAGTACATCAACATCAGTCACATGTGTCGGGCTGATAAAGTTCGGAAACTACAGATTTATTTAGGGTTTGATTGTTGGAAACATTTGGGATAATGTAAGAACACAACTCAACTAAATATATATATATAAATGTTAGAGATTATATGTTTAAAGATCCACAGATCAGAGCTTCAGCAGCTGAAGAAATGATGATTCATGATTTATTTCCTTTCTCTGGCCTCCGTAGACAGGAAGTTATTTTACGTGTAACCACGACAAAACACACTGAACATTGAGACTTGCCATTGGCTGCGGTCAGCACCTGTAGCCACGCCCAGCAGTGATGTCACCGTGTGCTGTGAGGGGTTAAAGGTCAAGTTTACAGGAAGTGGAGTTCTTCTTCATCGTGAAGCCGTCTCACTGATTCACTTTGATCAGAGAACATAAAATAAATCAATACAAACAGTAAACTAAAGTAAAACTGATGATTTATAACAAAGACAGCAGCAGGAAGTGATCCAGGGTGACATCATCACCTCCTGTCCTCTGATTGGTCGTTGCTAGTCTCCTGCCCGGCTGTTGGTGGCGGGGTCCGCTTCGTGCTCCCCGCTCTGAGCACCCCCCCTGGCCGACTGTCGGTCCGGAGATCGCAGTGAAGTGTCGCTTTTCGTCCTGCGGCAGCAGGCGGCGAGGTCGGCCCTGAAAGACGGGGTGTAGAAGCCGTAGATGACGGGGTCGCAGCACGTGTTCAGGTTCCCGAACACGAAGAGGCCGTGGTGCACATACTCCGGCGTGACGTGCAGCATGTTGGGCTGGAACCAGTACCAGATCCCTAGCAGGTAGTACGGAGTCCAGCACACCACGAAGGACAGCACTATGACCACCGTCATCTTCAGGGTCTTCATCCGGGCCTTCGGGATGATGTCGGTGCCGCTGCGCCGCAGGTACGACTCACCTGCTGAGAGAGGGAGGGGCAGTGATGTCACACAGTTGTATACATTTAGTTTCTCCAACTCTGTACAATTTTAAAGCCAAAGCTCTTGATTAATGTGATCACTGTGCGTTTAGACCTGCAGAGCGTTCTGACTATAATATATATCAGGGGGTTCCAAACATTTTTTAAAGAGGGCCAGATGTGATAATGTGAAGAGGCCGGGGGCCAAACTTCCCTTCAGACATTCTTTAACTATAAAAGTTACATACAAATACACTGTTATATAACAAGTTTCATTGTCACAATTATCTTTATTTTTCAAATGGCAATGTAAGCAAATATAAGCCACTCAGGCGTGAACAACTCTACAAACACAGTTCCGCCTTTCATTCATATCTGGAGAGTCAGATAACATTGAACAAACTATATGGAAGTCCTTAAAGGGCCTACGAAATGATCAGTCGTCAGTGTTGTTGGGCTGGTATATGATGGAGGTTGCATATCAATTGTGAAATGTGTCATATATATATTTATATTATTGATGTATTCGTAATAAATCACGATCATAACAGCATAAAAATGACTTCCGCTAACAATCGATCGCTGCGCCGAGAGCATCCACTTCGGCAATGTTCGGGCGATGACGTCACAAGTAGAATACAGCCGCCGCCAGTGTTCGTCTGCGTTACAGCCGCCGCCAGTGTTCGTCTGAGTTACAGCCGCCACCAGTGTGGCCAAAAGAGGATAAAATGTCGCGTTTATGGACAAGACAAGTGCGTCGATGAAACCGATGATTTGTGCACTTTGAGAGATCGTGTTTCCAACAAACTGCTCGCCAAGGAAATGAGATTCAAAAAGAATTTAAAACTGAACGCAGATGCTGTGCCTGCAATACTGCCGAGACCCCAGCCAGCACAAGCCAGCACGCCGACTCAAACACGTCCGTCGGTGCAGAGTCCTCCACCAGAGAGACGACGAAATGCATTCTCCAGAAGGTAGAGCGAAGGTAAGCCGTGCTACTTGTTTACTGTATTTATTGTTTCAAGCATAAAGCCATCATCGCTCTAGACCTACTGTATGTAACGAGTTTACACCAGGCCCTAGCTGATATGTGTTATTGTTTGTAGTATTAATAACTTTAGCTAATTACACTTCATTAGCTGAATTAAGTATAGATTCAATGTTTATAACAGGCTTCCCCATTTTATTCTGTAGTTTGAGTAAAAGCGTGAGTCTATTTAACGTTTAACGATCACCCTATTATTACAGAGGTGTTGAAACATTGGTGAATGAAGCCACTGACAGAACTGAGGACACCTGTATGATCAGCGACCATCTATTGAACATCCACACTGGGGAGGGAGCTGTGTGTACAGCAGTAAGTATACAGACTGTTCGTCATCTGTACATTACAGGTGTAGTACCAGTAGACCTGCACATGACGTGTTAAACATACAATCACCACATGCATGTACATAATTCATATGTTTGTTTAATTTGATATCATTTCTCTCTCAATCAATTCAACCACATCTTTCATTATGAATGTTATTAGATATGTTCTTTACGCAGACATGTATAAACATGCAATACAGGTTCAAGCTGGTTTGAAAGATTTATTAGTAAAGTTGTGTTTTGTACATTTCAGACATGTCAGAAAGAAAGTGCTGTGCAGACGGATCCCCCTCCACGGACACACCACAAGTCCATGCAGGCGACCACGTGTCAGGTCAGCTGGACTGCAAGTTCTAATCCAAGTTGGTTGTTCCAATGGTCAGCATCATAATATATATATATATATATATATATATATATACACACACACACACACACACACACACACACACACACACACACACATACATATATATATATATATATATATATATATAATGCTTGATTATAAAACATATTTTTTGCAGAGTATGTTACTGAACTCTTGACCGAGACTCAATGCTTTGTGCCAAGACAATGTTGAGCAGCTCTTCAATTGTTTCCATAACTGTACAGTTTTCACATGTACACCTAAATGTACAAAAGAAGAGTGGTAAGGACATGTACACAATATGCAATATCCAGAGAAAAGCCAATATTAACGTCTTCTTAACGTCATACTATTTATATGCCTGTGTTTGACTCGTAAGCACTACAGGTGAGACGGTCAGTACACAGACTATACTTTATAAACAGCGCTGACCTCCGGTCTGTTTGTTAGCTAATAGCTAATGCTTTATATACAGCTCGTAATATATGACGTTTGACATCAGACACAACGATAGAACCTCATCTATTTACAATCGAGGATAATGTTACTTTTTATTATATATTGAGAAGTTCTATGAACTATAGTTAAATGTATATACCTGTCTGTGTTCTGTCGCACAGGATCTCCGCCAAATCCAGATTCATGTCACCATCATCCGCATGTTCGCTCCCGTCTGTGTCTCCATCTTGAACACTGTGTCTCACGCTGCTCTGTTTCCACCACGTTAAACTCGCCCGCATGATCTAAATCCACGACACCGGCATCCTCTTCAATAAACTCCTCTTCTTCAAAGTGCAACGAGTCTATTGACGACTCACTGTCACTCAATTCTGTGGAAGCCAGAGTCCGACATCGCCACGTCTGCCGTGCTGTCTGTGTATTCGACTGGTGGACTGTTTTCTACTTGTGATGTCAGAACACGGCGTCGGGTGTTTCCGGTAGCGGCAGTGTAAACATCGGTGATCGACATACTAAATCATGATTTATTAAATACTGCGATCATTGTGTCATAAATAACACATCATTTTACACCACAAATAGCATTTACTATCATCAGTAGAATCATGTTTATCATTGTGTAGGCCCTTTAAACTTCCATCTCTACCTCATGGTCATTTTAAACAGGAGTTATAAGTAAAGTCTTCTGTTATCATTAAAGTTGAGCTAATGAGAAGGCTGATGGTGACATCTGGATTTCAGTCGCCAGGCCAGGTCTGGTTTGAGGGCAGTGGTTGAGATGCGTAAAAGGTCACGTGCTACGTTAATGTCGTCGTCAGATGCATCTGTGCTTTCATCGCAGGCTAATGATAAATAATCTAAAGTCACTCCCCTGTCCCCCAATCGTCTCTGAATATCTGACGATATGTCCTCAATTCTCCGTGCCACAATGTTACGAGCAAACATTAATACATTCTTGCTTCTTCTCGGGGCAAATGTTCTCCACCATTTTCACAACAGTATTTGATCAACGTACCCTCTGTAAAAGGTTAGCTGTGTTTAGCTATTAACATGGCCACTTCGTAGGTTGCTTTGGTGATGTTTTCATTTGACTCACAGCGTGAAGAGTCGCTGTTGTGACACCAGAGCAGCTTGGAGTTGCTTCACTTTCTCAGTACGGCCACTCCCTACTAGCTTGTTGTATGCGTCAGCATGTTTTTTCTGATAGTGTCTCTTTACATTAAATTCCTTAAACAAGGCAACCGTCTCAAATTAGGCAAAAACAAGAAGTATTGTAATTCCCATCGTTCCTGAAAGCGGCGGTGTCAACTTTCCTCTTTTTGTTTGCAGTTGCCATGGTAGTAATGAGCATGGAAGGATTCACAGCAAAAGCCGTTACAGAGCCCGATAGCGTTTGTGCCTAAAACGCGGCATGTGTGAGGCCCCTTAGAGTGGTGCTGCCACCACGTGGCGAAAGGAGGAATTTATTCAGTTTGACAGCGGGCCATAAATAATACATTATAAGACCGAAGCTGCGGGCCGTATGAAATGTGACCGCGCGTGGGCAGTGATTGTCCCCCGGGCCGGACTTTGGACATGCCTGATATATATAATAAAGATTTGTTAGGAAGCTCCAACGAGGTACAAGTTAGTGGAGGTCTGTAATGTCTGTAATGTTCACAACGATGGCAACAGATCCTGTGTGCTAAAAGTTATTTTAAAAAGAGCTGGTGTATCTGGACCCGCAGGTGAAGACGTGCACAGAACTGGAGGGAAGCTGCGTTTAAATAGATCGTACTTTGGTAAGTCAGGGAACTGACTTGTGGTTCTACTTCAACTGAGCGAGAGCCACACGGTGGCCGACCCAAATTTCTGACATCAGAAATTTAGTTTTTCCATCCCACTCGATGAAATCACACCCAATCCGTACGGTGCGACCTCGGCGGCTGCAGTCCAATGCAGACTCGCTCTGAAATACGGCAGCTTGAGGGCATTGAATCGGATCAATTTACTGTTCATCAGAACACAGAGAGACAAAGTCCCTCCGCCCGCTGCCCAGCGCCATGAGACTAGTTCAGCGGACCGTTGTTAGCGCTGCCGCTCGCTGTTCGGCTCATTAGTGATGGGTCATGCGCACAAGCATCGGCTCTGAGAGCCGGCTCTTTGTAGTGAATCAGAAGAGCCGGCTCGCATCGAGTGAGAGCCGGCTCCCAGTTTTTTGCCCATTCGCTGCTTAGGTTTCACTTTCAGTGCTCAGTCCCAGCTCTGGTTACGACCGAAGTCTGTTATGATTGGCCAGCATGGCGACCAGCATGCGGCATTCACGTGAGAATTAAGGATGTGTAAACAGAGAGGGGGCGGGGCAGACACACCACTTGACTCCACTGCAAGTGAAGAGAGAGACAGAGCGGTGAGGACTGAGGAGCGTGTGTGCGTCTTGCATTGTCGTGTAGTTTAACTATGAGTGACACTAGAAAGCGAAGCAGCATCTGGCTGCAGTTTAAAGATATTGGGAACAACAAAGCAGAGTGCCTTCACTGCAAAACGAAGGTCACTATAAGAGCAGGTTCCACCACAAACCTGCATAGACATATCAGAACTGTCCATCCTACAGTGCAGTTAGAGGAGAGAGGGCAAGCCAGCTCACCATCTACTGATCCTGGTGTGTCTCATACCAGAACAACAGCTGCTGTAACGTCTACTGCCATCCCCATGCGTGCAAGTATAACCTCTCCTACTGCAACTCAAAGCAAAATAAGTCAGTTTTTACCTAAACTGATGACCCCAGCCAAACAGCACAGTATTGATGATGAGTTGGCTAAAATGGTAGCTTCTGATTTTCAACCCTTTTCCATTGTGGAGGACAAAGGAATGAAAAACTTTGTCAAAGCCCTAAATCCCACATACACTCTACCCAGTAGAAAAACACTTTCCCAAACAATGATCCCAAAACTATATGACACAGAACGTGCATTATGGCAAGAAAGGCTGAAAAAAGCTCCATCAGTTTGCCTGACAACTGACTGCTGGACCTCCAGAACAACCTGCTCTTTCATGTCTGCCACTTCCCACTTTATTGAAGATTACAAGATGACATCTTGCCTTCTGGACTGCTTCGAGTTCACCGACAGACACACTGCAGAAAACTTGGCAGAGAAGCTACTAAGAGTGGCAAAAGAGTGGCAAGTGATAATGCTGCAAACATCACTATTATTATTAACATAGCTATTGCTGAAGCTCTTCAGAGGATTAGTGCAGCAGCAGCAGCAGCAGCAAAATGCACCCCCAGCAGCCAGCCAGCTCCACCATTAGAGGGCCAAGTGGAGGAGGAGCAGCAAACCTCTGCTGTTTGGAGGCTTTTTGATGACAGAGCTACAGGAGATGCTTCAAGGAGAAATCCGACAGCTGATGCTATAATGGAGGTGAGGAGCTACCTTGAGGAGCCCCTCATCCAGAGAGCAGAAGACCCACTGAGCTGGTGGCAGGCCAAGGCCTCAGTCTTTCCACTCCTGGTGAAGGTGATGGAGGGGAGACTATGTATTGTTGCCACATCAGTTCCTTCTGAGAGAATCTTCTCCAAAACAGGGCAGATACTCACGGAGAGGCAAAATCGTATCAGCCCATCCAAGCTGAGGCATCTGATCTTCCTGAATGCCAACCTGCCCTGAGGACTAATGCTGTTTGCTGGAGTTTGGTTCTGGTTTTGGTTCTGTTCTGTGGATTTGTTTGAAGTTTATTGTTAATTTGTGCAATAAAAAAGTTTAATTGAAATAAACAAATGTAAGAGTGGTTTTGTCACAGAATAAATGCACAGAATTAGGCAATTATAAGGACTCTCATAAAAACACTGAAAGCAAAAGGGTTTTCAACACATAAACCATGATTTTTTTTCAAAGTTAAGGTAAAATATAGGCTACAAAAGATCCTAAATAAAGAGCCGTTCGGGAGTCGAAAGAGCCGGCTCTTCTTTGGGAGCCGAGTCAAAAGAGCCGGCTCTCAGAAAAGAGCCGAACTTCCCATCACTATGGCTCATGTTCAGTAATCAGATCGGTGTAACTGAGAATATTTTAACTACTTAATGCTCCATCCACACAGCAGCTCAGCCAATCACAGCACAGCAGACTTTCATCACGTGGAGGTTGGCATGGTTACATCTCAAGAGGGTTGGAAAGCGATAGACGACCCACCCCCCCCCCCCCCCAACCTTTGTCCCTGCGGTGCTGCAGGTGGATGTGCAGCAGGATGCGGCTGTAGCAGCAGCTCATCACCATCAGAGGGACGACGTACAGCGTGGTGAAGTGGAACATGTTGTAAAGCGTCTCGTGCCAGCGGCGCCTGAAGCTGCCGTGAGACGCACACTGAGTGAAGTCCACGGCCTCCGCGATGACCGCCCGGAAGAGGAAGAGCTGCAGACAGACAGACAGACAGCTTCTAATAAAGGAGGATTGTGTGAGAAATTACTTTGAGATTCTTGGTTTTCCTGTGAAGTTCAGGTTTTATACGTTTATTTTGTCTTGATGTTTTATTCAACACGTTGCTAGTTGTACAGAAATCTTTCAGACAGACACGTTTCACACAGACATGTTCCACACAGACACGTTTCAGATAGACATGTTCCACACAGACAAGTTCCACACAGACAAGTTTCACAAAGACATGTTTCAGACAGACATGTTCCACACAGACATGTTTCACACAGACATGTTTCACACAGACATGTTTCACACAGACATGTTTCACACAGACATGTTCCACACAGACATGTTCCACACAGACATGTTTCAGACAGACATGTTTCACACAGACAAGTTCCACACAGACACGTTTCACAAAGACACGTTTCAGACAGAAATGTTCCACACAGACATGTTCCACACAGACATGTTCCACACAGACATGTTTCACACAGACATGTTTCAGACAGACATGTTCCACACAGACATGTTCCACACAGACATGTTCCACACAGACATGTTTCAGACAGACATGTTTCACACAGACATGTTTCAGACAGACATGTTTCAGACAGACATGTTTCAGAAAGACATGTTTCTCACAGACATGTTCCACATGGACATATTTCACACAGACATGTTTCAGACAGACATGTTTCACACAGACATGTTTCACGCAGACATGTTTCACACAGACATGTTTCACACAGACATGTTTCACACAGACATGTTTCAGACAGATATGTTTCAGAAAGACATGTTTCTCACAGACATGTTCCACATGGACATCTTTCACACAGACATGTTTCATACAGACATGTTCCACACAGACATGTTCCACACAGACATGTTTCACACAGACATGTTTCATACAGACATGTTTCATACAGACATATTCCACACAGACATGTTTCAGACAGCCATGTTCCACACAGACATGTTCCACACAGACATGTTTCAGACAGACATGATCTACAGACATGTTTCACACAGACATGTTTCACATAGACATGTTTCAGACAGACATGTTTCTCACAGACATGTTTCACACAGACATGTTTCAGACCGACATGTTTCAAACAGACATGTTTCACACAGACATGTTTCACACAGACATGTTTCAGACAGACATGTTTCAGACAGACATGTTTCACACAGACATGTTTCAGACCGACATGTTTCAAACAGACATGTTTCACACAGACATGTTTCACACAGACATGTTTCAGACAGACATGTTTCACACAGACATGTTTCACCCAGACATGTTTCAGACAGACATGTTTCAGACAGACATGTTTCACATAGACATGTTTCTCACAGACATGTTCCACATGGACATGTTTCACACAGACATGTTTCAGACAGACATGTTTCACACAGACATGTTTCACGCAGACATGTTTCACACAGACATGTTTCTCACAGACATGTTCCACATGGACATGTTTCAGAAAGACATTTTTCACAGAGACATGTTTCACACAGACATGTTTCAGACAGAAATGTTTCAGACAGACATGTTTCCGACAGACATGTTTCACACAGACATGTTTCAGACAGACATGTTTCACACAGACATGTTTCACACAGACATGTTTCACACAGACATGTTTCACACAGACATGTTTCAGACAGTTTCACACAGACATGTTTCACACAGACATGTTTCAGACAGTTTCACACAGACATGTTTCACACAGACATGTTTCAGACAGTTTCACACAGACATGTTTCACACAGTTCCACACAGACATGTTTCACATAGACATGTTTCAGACAGTTCCACACAGACATGTTTCAGACAGTTTCACACAGACATGTTTCACACAGACATGTTTCAGACAGTTCCACACAGACATGTTTCAGACAGTTCCACACAGACATGTTTCACACAGACATGTTTCAGACAGTTTCACACAGACATGTTTCAGACAGTTTCACACAGACATGTTTCAGACAGACATGTTTCAGACAGTTCCACACAGACATGTTTCAGACAGTTCCACACAGACATGTTTCACACAGACATGTTTCTCGCAGACATGTTTCACACAGACATGTTTCAGACAGACATGTTTCAGACAGACATGTTTCAGAAAGACATGTTTTTCACAGACATGTTCCACATGGACATCTTTCACACAGACATGTTCCACACAGAAATGTTCCACACAGACATGTTTCATACAGAAATGTTCCACAGACATGTTTCAGACAGACATGTTTCAGACAGACATGTTTCACACAGACATGTTTCACACAGACATGTTTCACACAGACATGTTTCAGACAGACATGTTTCAGAAAGACATGTTTCACACAGACATGTTTCAGACAGACATGTTTCACACAGACATGTTTCAGACAGGCATGTTCCACACAGACATGTTTCACACAGACATGTTTCACACAGACATGTTTCAGACAGTTCCACACAGACATGTTTCAGACAGTTCCACACAGACATGTTTCAGACAGTTTCACACAGACATGTTTCAGACAGTTCCACACAGACATGTTTCAGACAGTTCCACACAGACATGTTTCAGACAGTTTCACACAGACATGTTTCAGACAGACATGTTCCACACAGACATGTTCCACACAGACATGTTCCACACAGACATGTTTCAGACAGACATGTTTCACACAGACATGTTTCAGACAGACATGTTTCAGACAGACATGTTTCAGAAAGACATGTTTCTCACAGACATGTTCCACATGGACATATTTCACACAGACATGTTTCAGACAGACATGTTTCACACAGACATGTTTCACGCAGACATGTTTCACACAGACATGTTTCACACAGACATGTTTCACACAGACATGTTTCAGACAGATATGTTTCAGAAAGACATGTTTCTCACAGACATGTTCCACATGGACATCTTTCACACAGACATGTTTCATACAGACATGTTCCACACAGACATGTTCCACACAGACATGTTTCACACAGACATGTTTCATACAGACATGTTTCATACAGACATATTCCACACAGACATGTTTCAGACAGCCATGTTCCACACAGACATGTTCCACACAGACATGTTTCAGACAGACATGATCTACAGACATGTTTCACACAGACATGTTTCACATAGACATGTTTCAGACAGACATGTTTCTCACAGACATGTTTCACACAGACATGTTTCAGACCGACATGTTTCAAACAGACATGTTTCACACAGACATGTTTCACACAGACATGTTTCAGACAGACATGTTTCACACAGACATGTTTCACCCAGACATGTTTCAGACAGACATGTTTCAGACAGACATGTTTCACATAGACATGTTTCTCACAGACATGTTCCACATGGACATGTTTCAGAAAGACATTTTTCACAGAGACATGTTTCACACAGACATGTTTCAGACAGAAATGTTTCAGACAGACATGTTTCCGACAGACATGTTTCACACAGACATGTTTCAGACAGACATGTTTCACACAGACAAGTTTCACACAGACATGTTTCACACAGACATGTTTCAGACAGTTTCACACAGACATGTTTCACACAGACATGTTTCAGACAGTTTCACACAGACATGTTTCACACAGACATGTTTCAGACAGTTTCACACAGACATGTTTCACACAGTTCCACACAGACATGTTTCACATAGACATGTTTCAGACAGTTCCACACAGACATGTTTCAGACAGTTTCACACAGACATGTTTCACACAGACATGTTTCAGACAGTTCCACACAGACATGTTTCAGACAGTTCCACACAGACATGTTTCACACAGACATGTTTCAGACAGTTTCACACAGACATGTTTCAGACAGTTTCACACAGACATGTTTCAGACAGTTCCACACAGACATGTTTCAGACAGTTTCACACAGACATGTTTCAGACAGTTTCACACAGACATGTTTCACACAGACATGTTTCAGACAGACATGTTTCAGACAGTTTCACACAGACATGTTTCAGACAGACATGTTCCACACAGACATGTTCCACACAGACATGTTTCAGACAGACATGTTTCAGACAGTTTCACACAGACATGTTTCAGACAGTTCCACACAGACATGTTTCAGACAGTTTCACACAGACATGTTTCAGACAGTTTCACACAGACATGTTTCAGACAGTTCCACACAGACATGTTTCAGACAGTTTCACACAGACATGTTTCAGACAGTTTCACACAGACATGTTCCACACAGACATGTTCCACACAGACATGTTTCAGACAGTTCCACACAGACATGTTTCAGACAGTTTCACACAGACATGTTCCACACAGACATGTTTCACACAGACATGTTTCAGACAGTTTCACA
>NW_021166895.1:72500-82500 GCF_900634415.1 Cottoperca gobio | reverse complement strand
AGTACCCCTCAGTACCTCCCAGTACCTTGCAGTATCTCTCAGTACCCCTCAGTACCTTGCAGTACTTCTCATTACCTCTCAGTATCTCTCAGTACCCCTCAGTACCTCCCAGTACCTCTCGGTACCCCTCAGTACCTCCCAGTACCTCTCAGTACCCCTCAGTACCCCTCAGTAACTCCCAGTACCTCTCAGTACCTCCCATTACCTCTCAGTACCCCTCAGTACCTCCCAGTACGTCTCAGTACCTCCCATTACCTCTCAGTACCTCTCAGTACCTCTAAGTACCCCTCAGTACCTCCCAGTACGTCTCAGTACCCCTCAGTACCTCCCAGTACCTCTCAGTACCCCTCAGTACCTCCCAGTACGTCTCAGTACCTCCCATTACCTCTCAGTACCTCTCAGTACCTCTAAGTACCCCTCAGTACCTCCCAGTACGTCTCAGTACCCCTCAGTACCTCCCAGTACGTCTCAGTACCCCTCAGTACCTCCCATTACCTCCCAGTATTTATCAGTACCCCTCAGTATCTCTCAGTACCTCTCAATACCTCCCAGTACTCATCAGTACCCCTCAGTACCTCTCAGTACCCCTCAGTACCTCCCAGTACGTCTCAGTACCCCCCAGTACCTCCCATTACCCCTCAGTACCTCCCATTACCTCTCAGTACCTCTCAGTACCTCTCTGTACCCCTCAGTACCTTGCAGTACCTCTCAGTACCCCTCAGTACCTCCCAGTACGGCTCAGTACCCCTCAGTACCTCTCAGTACCTCTCAGTACCTCTCAGTACCCCTCAGTACCTCCCAGTACCTCGCAGTACCTCTCAGTACCCCTCAGTACCTCCCAGTACCCCTCAGTACCTCCCAGTACATCTCAGTACCCCTCAGTACCTCCCAGTACATCTCAGTACCCCTCAGTACCTCCCATTACCTCCCAGTACTCATCAGTACCCCTCAGTACCTCTCAGTACCTCCTAGTATGTCTCAGTACCTCTCAATACCTCCCATTACCTCACAGTACTCATCAGTACCTCTCAGTACCCCTCAGTACCTCTCAAGACCTCTCAGTATCTCTCAGTACCGCTCAGTATCTGTCAGTATCTGTCCGTACCGCTCAGTACCTCCCAGTACCTCTCGTGAGGTGTAGTGTTAGGGTTAGAGGGTGGTGTGATGTGATGTTTCACACCTCCAGACTCTGCTGTAGAGCTGCAGTCAGTCGCTCCACCAGTCGACAGAACCAGAACTGTACTGAAAGTGAAAAAAAAGAGCTGCTAATGTTCGGTGTGATGACGTTTTGACTCATAACGCTGACGCATGTCAGGGTTTTAGGACTCATTCCTCTATTAATAGATAAAATCAATGATGTCATTCTACCATGTGACCTATGACCTTCACATTAACACACAGGTGTTGTTATTACCTGACAGTAAGACAGAGCCGTCAGAGCCTGTTTGTAGAGCTGAAGAGCTTTCTGCTGCTTCCTCTGCTTCAGGTAACACTCAACCAACGACTCACACACCTGAAGCTGAGCCAGGTGGTCTTATGCAGAGAGACAGAGAGGTAGAGAAAGAAATGTGAGGAAAACCCAGGCCTGCCTCAGCTCTACCCACGATGCACTTTTTTAGATTAGCCAGAGTGGAGTCACTGCCAAGATGTCGAAATCCGGAGTCGCCCACTTCGAGCTTCACTATGGCTCTTCAGAAACCTGAGGACTACGACCATATTTTCTACAGGCTGTGGTCAGACCCAATCACACAAGATGCATCACTAGAAACTCATGGGCAGTCAGACCGTTGTTTTCCTGTGGACCTGGCGTGCACGTCTCTCTTGTGCCGTCATCATGTTTTTTCTAGTGGTTTTTAGACGCGCAACACTAAGAGCTCGACTTCTCTTTGAATCCATTTTTCCCCGTTAATCACAGTTGATGCACGGCTGTGCACGCAGACCCCTCCAGAGACACGGCTCGCTACTTTGCCTTTAGCGACGCGTTTTTGTGATTGGACTCTTACCGCTGTCTCTGAACCACTACAGAGCGTGCAGGAAGCTCTCTGCTGCCTCCTATTCATCACCCAGCTGACTGCAGGCAAACGCCAAGTTACTGAAGCACCGAGCCTGGGCGCCACGGCAACCCAAAGTGCCTGCACACACACACACACACACACACACTGATGTGATCATTCTGATTAATTCACTGACAGGTGACAGACAGGTGACAGACAGGTGACAACCAGGTGACAGACAGGTGACAGACAGGTGACAGACAGGTGACAGGTGACAACCACAACCAGGTGACAGACAGGCGACAGACAGGTGACAGGCAGGTGACAGACAGGCGACAGGCAGGTGACAGACAGGCGACAGGCAGGTGACAGACAGGCGACAGACAGGTGACAGGCAGGCGACAGGCAGGTGACAGACAGGTGACGGACAGGTGACGGACAGGTGAAAGGTGACAGCCACAACCAGGTGACAGACAGGCGACAGACAGGCGACAGACAGGTGACAAGTGACAACCAGGTGACAGACAGGCGACAGACAGGTGACAACCAGGTGACAGACAGGTGACAGGTGACAACCAGGTGACAGACAGGTGACAGGTGACCACCAGGTGACAGACAAGCGACAGACAGGTGACAGACAGGTGACAGACAGGTGACAAGCAGGTGACAGCTGACAACCACAACCAGGTGACAGACAAGCAACAGACAGGTAACAGGCAGGTGACAGACAGGTGACAGACAGGCGACAGACAGGCGACAGGCAGGTGACAGACAGGTGACGGACAGGTGACTGGCAGGTGATAGGTGACAACCACAACCAGGTGATAGACAGGTGACAGACAGGCGACGGACAAGTGACAGGCAGGCGACAGGCAGGTGACAGACAGGTGACAGACAGGTGACAGACAGGCGACAGGCAGGTTATAGGTGACAACCAAGTGACAGACAGGTGACAGACAGGTGACAGGCAGGTGACTGACCATAGTGTCCAGCAGCCAGCCTGTGGTACCCCACAGCTGGTGTGAACCGGCCCACAGAATTCAGAGCAGCTCCCAGGTTGAGCAGCACTTTGGCCAGCAGGGGGGGCTGCTGAGCTGCTGGGTCCAGAGCCTGCTGGAAACACTGCACCGCCTCCTGGAAACACCTGAGTAGGCAGTAAGACACGCCCACTGTCAAGTACAGCTCACCTGAACAACAGCGAGACAATTCATCATAATCATCATAATATAATATATAATATATATTTTAATATAACATAACATAATATAATATATTGGACCTGGCAACCTTGAAGAAAGTCTGCTGTCTCTAGAAATTATATTATGCTTGCCAAAAATACAAATTATTTGGTGCTAAAATGCGTAAGTTTGGCAGGTCTGGTATAATATAGTGCCGGGCAATAAAAACCAAGTGTGTGTTTAAGGGTTGATGAAGAAGATTACCCAGAATCCTTGGGTCGGTGATGATGTCTGTCATACTCAGACAGTCTGTCAGCACGCCAATGATGTCATCATGGCTAAACTGATCTGACTGGATCATGTGACTTCCTGCCTCTTTCAGGGAAGCGGCTGCAGAACCCAACATTTCTGCAATTCTGTAGCTCTCTGCAGCGTGCAGGAAACCCTGAACTGCCTGAGACCAGTCCTACAGCACACACACACACCTTATACCTGATATTTTACATCTGGTTCTGTCTCTGTTTGTAAGTGTGTTACCATCCAATTGTTTTTGATGCACATTTTCAATTAGCGCATAAAAGAACCTGAGCGAAGAAGAGTTTCCTGTGTGAAGTGTAGAGCAGGGACGTGCGGTAAGGGTAGGCAGGGGAGGCAGAGCGTCCCCTGTCATCATGAAAAGTAAAAAAACTAATAACAATAAAATAAAATGTATATTTGTCCACCGGTCTGTGCTATAAATGCATTTTCTGTATGATTCCAATAATTTCGATCATTTTTATAGTCAAAATCGGTGAATTTGCGTATTCTCTGGGTAGATACAGGAGAGCTGCGGCAGCGACGAGCTGAGCCGCCCATCGGATTGCGCAATACCTCGCAAACTAGGTTGAGCACATGCATTTGGCGCATGCCTGTTGCTATCTTTCTGTATGTCGCCAATATAATGTTTACAGACACTTTTATTACGCGTCCTGACTTTCCATAGTCCAGTTAATGTATGTAATGTACGTGTGTAACATATTTAGTCTTGCTGATGTGACATAAAACCACAGTGAGAAGACACTAGGGGAGGCAGACAGTACTCTGCCGCACTGAAGAGGGCGCACGTGAGCCCACAGGTTCGTGTTGCTGCTGTTCTTCTATGCAGAGACGGTAAGCACCAACAAGCTAACATCAGAGTCAGGTGCTACTGCTAGCTAACATCACAGTCAGGTGCTACTGCTAGCTAACATTAGAGTCAGGTGCTACTGCTAGCTAACATCAGAGTCAGGTGCTACTGCTAGCTAACATCACAGTCAGGTGCTACTGCTAGCTAACATTAGAGTCAGGTGCTACTGCTAGCTAACATCAGAGTCAGGTGCTACTGCTAGCTAACATCAGAGTCAGGTGCACTGTAGCACCGTTTAGTTTAGTTTTTTATCTGACTGACGGCCACAAATGGAAGATTTTACAAGTAAAGGTAAGGGGCTCTGACTAAAAGAAAACAATCCAATATTTAAATTAAAAACAAAATTTTGACCTTAAATAAAATAAAATATTATTTTGTTAATAGATCGTGTGCATGTGACGTCACGCTTACGTCCCAACCCGTAAATCAGCCATGTTGGATGATATACACAACCAAGACGGCGCCCGTTCGCGTGGGAGTTGCTGCAACGCTTCGTAATTTTCTTTGTATTTAAACGTCTACGAGTGAAAGAAAATGTCAATCTTGTGCGCAGTGTATAATTGTGGTTATAACGCTACTCGTGACCCAAAGAAACGGTTCTTTAGATTTCCTAAAATCATCAAAAATAACGATCCACAAAAGAGGGATGAGTTGCTGTCTACTGAACGCCGTAAACTGGTTTAGCAACATAACTCGTGAGGATTTAACAGAAGAAAAAGCACAATTCACCCTTGTGAACATGTGATGGCAGCCATTTGCTCTTTTCTTCTGTGCATGTTTTTGTTTGGCTTATTCTTGAGACTACTTCACTTGCGGAAAGCAAAGCACCAATGTGAGAACATGCTTCGCTTAATCCAGCCATACAATCACAGTGTGCGAGGATAACATCGCCGCTCTTCTCACTCACAAACCACGGCTTGAGCGGTGTATCTCGAGCTCTTTGAGAGTGATTTACACGGGCATGGACGAGCACCCTGTCATCTTTCAGTGGTTTGGTAATAAGACTACCAACCCACCCAGAAACAATATAGTTCACAATATCCGGATATTCAATCGGTGGTAATGAATCCAAATCCTCAATATAATCCGACGGCTTTAGCGTGTACGGGTCACGGTTGCAAATTTGGACTTTTTCTCTGAATCTTGCTGTTGTTGTTCGCTTTAGACGCCATTGTTGATTTGTATATCATCCAACATAGCGTTGCACGCATACGTCACACAGTTTTGTCACGTGTTTGCACACTATCTATAGTGCAGTCTGTATTAAAAATTAATCAAAGCATCAGACATGATGACTATGCTATGGAGGGTGCAGAGCAAATACCTCTCTGAGCCGCTATAAATGTAACCTTCTTTTTTGGCCAAATATGTACCTTACCTGTGTGTGTGTATAAAGAATGCTGATATGAGATATGAAAAATAACCAGTAGTCAATGTTCATGCTGCCTAGAAAATGGTGAATAAGCTACTCAGTTGGGTTCATATATTTGTAAATCTGACTCTGAAAGAGTCAGTGCCTCCCCAGCCATGAACCTCACTGCACGTCACTGGTGTAGAGTTGGTGAATAAGCGATGACATGAAGCCTGTGGCTCAGATCTGATGTTATAAATAAAACATGAAGATGTTGTGTCTCTGGTTCTGTCTCTGGTTCAGTCTCTTGTTCTGGTTCTGTGTCTAATTATGTCTCTGGTTCTGTGTCTAATTCTGTCTCTGGTTCTGGTTCAGGTTCTGTGTCTAGTTCTGTTTCTGGTTCTGTCTCTGTTTCTGTATCTGTTTCTGACCTGTACTCTGCCATAGCAGCGAGTCATCTCCATGCAGGATTCTCCCTCGCTGCCTCCGTCTCCCTGCGATCTGTAAAGCTGAGCGGCCTGTAGGAAGTAGGTGGCGGCATATTGGCCATGGCAAGGTTAAACTGGAGGTCCGGTAGCCGGTTGGCCTTCGGACCAGACTGAGCCTTCCTCAGGAAGTCCAGACCCTTCTTCGGTTGGCCCGCCTCCACGTAGGTAGCACCAAGGTTAAAGGAACAGGCCCGGAGGACCCGGGAGTCCTGCAGCTGTGGAGGAGCAGAACAGGATCACCCTCGCCTCAAGGGGGGAAAAGGTCGGACACAGCAGTATATAGTCACTGGCCGGAATGAACGTCGCTGTTGTCATTTTCCTGGATCAGGTGGAGAAGGTGCTCCTCGTCATCAGACAGGTATCGTGGTGAACGAGATGTTTGTGCAGGTACTGCCACTCACGCAACCCGCAACGAAAGTTGTTATTTCTAACGTCCCTCCATTCATAACTGATGAGTTTCTCAGCAGAGAGCAGTCCAGACACAGGAAAGTTGTTTCCCCGGTGAAAAAGATTCTGTCTGGATGTAAGTCTCAGTTACTGAAGCACGTAGTGTCTCACCATAGACAGCTTTATATGATTCTTAATAACCGGGATGTTGAGCTCAACCTCCGCTTCCATGTGTCACGACCCCGGCTCTAGGGCAGGACAAACAGACGATAAGGACACCAAATGCCAAAGGCCGTCACCCCCCCCCCCCCCCCCCCCCCCCCCCTCCATAAAGTTGATGTCCCAATGCACTGTATCACCATCCCCAAGTACAAAAATCCAAGTGACTCAAGTGAAAAAAAACAAAAAACACAACATACACACACACGACTCATAATTCCACACGCCCCTAGGCCTGCCATTTTACCCTCCGTATCCTCAGCAACCCTGGTACCTGAGAAGCAGATTAAGAGAACACGAAACAGTAAAAACAGGTTTAAAAAGGCAATAGAAATTAGTCAAGCACTCAGAGACAGGAGAACTCAGAGCAGAGGAGCCCGTGACAACGCGTCTGCTACGACATTGTCCTTTCCCTTAATGTGTCTAATGTTAAAGTTGTAGGACTGCAAAAACACAGACCATCTCATAAGTCTCTGATTCGAACATCAAAGAGACTGCAAGAATATGAGAGGGTTATGATCCGTGTAAACCACCAAATCAAATCAAATCAAATTTATTTGTATAGCCCAATATCACAAATTATACATTTGTCTCAGTGTGCTTTACAGACTGTACAGGTTACGACACCCTCTGTCCTTAGACCCTCTGTCCTTAGACCCTCTGTCCTCAGACCCTCGCATCGCACAAGGAAAAACTTCCTAAAAGAAACCCCATAATTAAAGGGGGAAAAATGGAAGAAACCTCAGGGAGAGCAACTGAGGAGGGATCCCTCTCCCACGACGGACAAACAGAAATTATGTTATTTGATATAAATGATGCTTCCCGGTATCCAGCAGGACCAGGACAGCAGGCGCATCCACGATTCATGATCCTGACGTAAACTTTATCAGTGGCAACCTGCCACATGAGAGACAGAAACTCCGGGGATGATGCCCCGGATGATGAGTTAGTAACATACATTTACATAAATGCATACAGATAGAGAGGGAGAAGAGGAGAGGGAGGGGAGGAGAGAGGAAGAGAAGGAAGAGAGCAGGGAGGTGTCTCCCGGCAGTATAAGCCTATAGCAGCATAACTAGGGGCTGATCCAGGGCAAACCTGAGCCAGCCCTAACTATAAGCTTTATCAAAAAGGAAAGTCTTTAGCCTACTCTTAAATGTGGAGAGTGTGTCTGCCTCCCGAACACAAACTGGAAGTTGGTTCCACTGGAGAGGAGCTTGATCGCTGAAGGCTCTGGCTCCCATTGTACTCTTAGAGACTCTAGGAACCACAAGTAACCCTGCAGTCTGGGAGCGTAATGCTCTAGTTGGTTTATAAGGTACTATGAGACCTTTAAGATATGCTGGAGCCTGACCATTAATTGATTTGTAAGTCAGGAGAAGGATTTTGAATTCTATTCTGTATTTTACCGGGAGCCAGTGCAGAGCAGCTAATACAGGAGTAATATGATCCCGTTTCCTTGTTCTTGTCAATACACGTGCCGCTGCATTTTGGATCATCTGAAGAGTCTTAAGCGACTTTTTGGGACGACCTGATAACAATGAGTTGCAGTAATCCAGTCTTGAAGTAACAAATGCATGGACTAGTTTTTCTGCATCATTTTGAGACAGGATGTGTCTTATTTTTGCAATGTTACGTAGATGAAAGAAGGCAGTCCTTGAGATTTGTTTTATGTGGGAGTTAAACGACAGATCTTGATCAAAGATGACGCCAAGATTCCTTACAGTGGTGCTGGAGGCCAAGTTAATGCCATCCAGAGCTCCTATGTCATTAGAAAATGCGTTTCGGAGGCGTTTAGGGCCAAGTATAATAACTTCAGTTTTGTCTGTTTAACATCAAAAAGTTGCAGAACATCCAAGTTTATATGTCCTTAAGGCTTGAAGTTTAGCCAATTGATTGGTTTTGTCTGGTTTAATTGATAGATATAATTGGGTATCATCCGCATAACAATGAAAGTTTATAGAGTGGTTCCTTATAATATTGCCCAAAGGAAGCATATATAAGGTGAATAGAATCAGTCCAAGTACAGAACCCTGCGGAACTCCAAGACTGACTTTGGCTGTCATGGAGGATTTATCGTTAACAAGTTCACATTGAGATCGCTCAGATAAATAGGACTTGAACCAGCTTAGTGCGGTTCCTTTTATGCCAACACAATGTTCCAGTCTCTGTAGTAGAATGTCCTGATCAACAGTGTGGAAAGCAGCACTGAGGTCTAACAAGACAAGAACAGAGACAAGTCCTTTGTCTGATGCCAATAGAAGGTCATTGGTAACTTTCACCAGTGCCGTCTCTGTGCTATGATGAACTCTAAATCCAGATTGAAAAACCTCAAATAAACTATTATTATGTAAAAAGTCACACAACTGTTTTGCGACTGCTTTCTCAAGGATCTTAGCGAGAAAGGGTAGGTTAGATATCGGCCTATAGTTGGTTAAAACCTCTGGATCAAGACTAGGCTTTTTAAGAAGTGGTTTTATTACAGCTACTTTAAAGGATTTTGGTACGTAGCCAGATAATAGAGACAGGTTGATCATATTTAATAACGAGGTGTTAATTAAGGGTAAAACTTTTTTAAACAGTTTTTGAAAGCAGTGTTAGCAGTTTTAGCACAGTTAGCAGTGTTAGCAGTTAGCAGTGTTAGCAGTTAGCAGTGTTAGCAGAGTTAGCAGTTAGCCGTGTTAGCAGAGTTAGCAGAGTTAGCTAACTAGGTGAACCATCACTTACTGTTTCCGGGTGAAGCTGAGCGTTGGATGTTTATGTATCAGTAACTTATCTATATGTTTCTATATGTAAGTGATGTTAGCAACATATGCTATGTGCTGCTGACTGTGGTTGACTCTGTTGCTACGGCAACAAGGAATAGACTACAGAGGAAACAAATAAAAAGTTACAAAATAAATAAAATAAACCAAATTAATTATCTAATGAAGAATTTGGTGGATATCAGTAATATATAATGTAAAACAAATAAACAAAAACAACAACTAAAGCAATCGTATGTGTTTATTTTGACTACAGGAAAACACATAGACCACAATCCAACGCGACAACGTTCCAGCCAATGGGAGGAGCGGCTGGTCGTTCGGCCAATCAGAGAGCGGCGGGAGCTTTCAAACTGCAGACCGGAAGCAGCAGCTCTTAGCAGCGGACAGTTTGAGACCTACGGAACCGACTTTTACTCGTTTTTAACGTTTTTACAGCTTGACGTTAAACAG
>NW_021166895.1:65000-67500 GCF_900634415.1 Cottoperca gobio | reverse complement strand
TGCAATGTGTGGGTCTGATCTGCGCTGCAGTGATCCGAGGAGATGCTCAGCAGCTGCTGTCTGCTCTGCTGCTGCCTTCCTGTGGAGTACAGGACGTCCTACCTGAAAACACCTGCAGATACCTGACGCTGCTGAGCAGAGCCAGGAAGCACAGAGCTCAGGTAAACACCCAGGTAACCCTCACAGGTAAATACGTAGAATAGGTGAGGATATAAGAAGTACACGGAGTCACTGTGATGTCACCATCTTTGTTTTTGGAGCCAGCAGTGAGTCAGAGGGGGGCGACAAGTACATCCAGCACTCAACGCCACCTGTTAATCACAGGTAGCCCCGCCCTAAAGCAGACGCTGCTCTATCCCCTATTTTACTCTAAATGTGTTGAAGATTGAGACATAAACTCATCAGGAAGATGTCGCTCCCTCTGGATGTTTCACACGATGATTTAAACCCCTCAGAACTAATTTCATCTTAATATTTATCACTCAGTTCAAAGTATTTCGTTTTTTAAAGCTGAAGTTATGTGTCTTCTTTGTGTCCAATCAGGTGAGCAGGGAGCCGTCACACTTTCCCTGGATCTCATCACAACCACCAGCTCAGCTCAGAGATAGAATATAGAGAGGGGATATAGAGAGAATAAGAGAGAGAGAGAGAGGAGGGAGGGGGTAGATAGAGTAGAGATATGGGTGGAGAGAGAGATAGAGATAAGAGAGAGAGATATAGAGATATGTGTATATAGATAATGTGGGGAGAAGAGATATATATAATATAGATAGATATATATATATATATTATAATATATATTATATATATATATATAACATATAGGCAATATATATATTTAATATATATATATATTATATATATAATACACACAATTATATAAAATATATATAAATATATATACAAACACATATATATATATATATAACACACATTATATATAATTATTTATATATATACACATAATATATATACATATATAACAAAATATATATACACATATATAACACATATATATATATATTATATTAAGATGGGTGAGTAGGGTATATATATGTGGATATAATATATAGTGGTGAGATATACAAAAATAGTATATATAGATATATATTGACACATATATATAGATATATTAGATATATTATATAATATATAAGTAGAGAGAGATAAAATATATATATATATATAATATCTATATATATATTATATCTATATATATATATATATATATATATATATATATATATATATATATATATATATATTTACCAATCAAGCCCCGCCCCTCACCTGTCTCAGTGCACTCGGCCACGCCCCCACTGTCCGTGGTCAGGAAGTTTGTTCACCTGCTGGACCTGGGCGATGGTGACATCAGAGAGGAGGCGGAGCAGCTGCGTCTAAGAGAGGAGGTGGTGCGGAGCATCCGCTTCAACCGGCAGCTGGAGGCGGACCTGGACCTGATGGACCTGAAGATCGGCCTGCTGGTGCGGAACAGAGCCACGCTGCAGGTAACTGAAGTACAGTACTGCAGGTAGGGACAAATATTCAGCTAACTCGGTGTGTTTGTTTCCTCTGATTAAGGAACCTGAGTCTCTGTAAACAGGAAGTGGCGTCTCTTTAAACAGGAAGTTGTGTCTCACTGTAAACAGGAAGTGGTGTCTCTGTAAACAGGAAGTGGTGTCTCTGTAAACAGGAAGTGGTGTCTCTTTAAACAGGAAGTTGTGTCTCACTGTAAACAGGAAATGGTGTCTCTGTGAACAGGAAGTGGTGTCTCTGTAAACAGGAAGTGGTGTCTTTGTGAACAGGAAGTGGTGTCTCTGTGAACAGGAAGTGGTGTCTCTGTAAACAGGAAGTGGTGTCTTTGTGAACAGGAAGTGGTGTCTTTGTGAACAGGAAGTGGTGTCTCTGTGAACAGGAAGTGGTGTCTTTGTGAACAGGAAGTGGTGTCTCACTGTAAGAAGCTGACTAAGAAGAACAAGGAGCAGCTGTCGGACATGATGGACGTGGAGAGAAGTAAAGGACTGAAGGCTCTGAGCAGGGAGAGGAGAGAGAGACTGGAGGCTTACCAACACCTGTTCTACCTGCTGCAGGTGAGACACACACACACACCTGTTTTACCTGCTGCAGATGAGACACATCGGCTTTCAGCCTCAAATCTGGAGATCTGCTGCTTTTCTCTGTTTTATATTAAAGTCTTTGGACTTTTAAAGACGAACCCTGGACTTTGAGGAACTGGTTGGACATTTTGCTCACATTTCATCCACCGTGTGTGTGTAGAATGTGCACAGTATGTGTGTGTGTGTGTGTGTGTGTGTTCAGTGTGTGTGTAGAATGTGTGTACAGTGTGTGTGTGGTAGTAGGTGTGTTCAGTATGTGTGTGTGTCTGTGTAGAATGTGTACAGTATGTGTTCAGTGTGTGTGTGTGTGTGTGAGTGTGTGTGTGTAGAATGTGTACAGTATGTGTTCAGTGTGTGTGTAGTGTGTGTGTGTGTGTACAGTG
>NW_021166895.1:42500-60000 GCF_900634415.1 Cottoperca gobio | reverse complement strand
AATACTCGGAGCTGCTCATCGTCAACAAACCCGTGGTGTACATCTCCGTCAGCGAGCTACTCAACACTCACCAGGTCTGTGGAACCATTGATCCCCGTGTGAAGAGTTGAGAATCGTCTATTTAATATGTTTCATATGTTTGTGTTGGTTCTGTGTTTCCAGCTGTTGTTGGAGCAGCAGGAAGTTTTATGTCCCGACTCCTCAGACCCTCTGAGACTCCTGCTGAAGGAGCTCGGATCAGTGCCCACCCTGCAGGAGCTCATCGGTACTACAGACACTGCAACTAATACTACAGACAATACTACTGACACTACTACAGACAGTACTAATACTACAGACAGTACTAATACTACAGACAGTACTCATACTACAGACAGTACTCTTACTACAGACAGTACTAATACTACTGACAATACTACAGACAATACTACAGACACTAATACTACAGACAATACTAATACTACTGACAATACTACAGACACTAATACTACAGACAATACTACTGACACTACTATAGACGGTACTAATACTACATACACTAATACTACAGACTATAATACTGACACTACTACAGACAGTACTAATACTACTGACACTACTACTAATACTGACAATACTACAGACAATACTACTGACACTACTACATACAGTACTAATACTGACACTACTACAGACATTACTAATACTACTGACACTACTACTGACACTACTACTAATACTGACAATACTACAGACACTGCAACTAATACTACAGACAATACTACAGACACTACTACAGACAGTACTAATACTACAGACAGTACTCTTACTACAGACAGTACTAATACTACAGACAATACTACAGACACTAATACTACAGACAATACTAATACTACTGACAATACTACAGACACTACTACTACAGACAATACTACTGACACTACTATATACGGTACTAATACTACATACACTAATACTACAGACTATAATACTGACACTACTACAGACAGTACTAATACTACTGACACTACTACTAATACTGACAATACTACAGACAATACTACTGACACTACTACATACAGTACTAATACTGACACTACTACAGACATTACTAATACTACTGACACTACTACTGACACTACTACTAATACTAGACAATACTACAGACACTGCAACTAATACTACAGACAATACTACAGACACTACTACAGACAGTACTAATACTACAGACAGTACTCTTACTACAGACAGTACTAATACTACAGACAATACTACAGACACTAATACTACAGACAATACTAATACTACTGACAATACTACAGACACTACTACTACAGACAATACTACTGACACTACTATATACGGTACTAATACTACATACACTAATACTACAGACTATAATACTGACACTACTACAGACAGTACTAATACTACTGACACTACTACTAATACTGACAATACTACAGACAATACTACTGACACTACTACATACAGTACTAATACTGACACTACTACAGACATTACTAATACTACTGACACTACTACTAATACTGACAATACTACAGACACTAATACTAATACTGACAATACTACAGACACTAATACTACAGACAGTATTACTAATACTGCAGACAATACTACTAATACTACAGACAATACTACTAATATTGCAGACAGTAATACTGACACTACTACAGACAGTACTACTAATACTACAGACAATACTACTAATATTGCAGACAGTACTACTAATACTGACAATACTACTGACACTACTACAGACAGTACTAATACTACTGACACTACTACTACAGACAATACTACTGACTATACAGACAGTACTAATACTACTGACAATACTACTGACAATACTACTGACAATACTACTGACAATACTACTGACAATACTACTGACAATACTAATACTACTGACACTACTACTGACTATACAGACAGTACTAATACTACTGACAATATTACTAATACTACAGACAATACTACTAATACTGACACTACTAATACTACGGACAATACTACAGACACTAATACTACAGACAATACTACTGACAGTACTAATACTACGGACACTACTAATACGACAGACAATACTACCGACAATACTACTGACAGTACTAATACTACGGACACTACTAATACGACAGACAATACTACCGACACTACTACAGACAGTACTAAAACTGACACTACTACATACAGTACTAATACTACTGACACTACTACTAATACTGACAATACTACAGACACTAATACTACAGACAATACTACAGACACTAATACTACAGAAATACTATTGACACTACTACAGACTACTAATACTACTGACAATACTACAAACACTAATACTACAGACAATACTACTGACACTACTATAGACAGTACTAATACTACAGACTACTAATACTACATACACTAATACTACAGACAATAATACCGACACTACTACATACAGTACTAATACTGACACTACTACAGACAGTACTAATACTACTGACACTACTACAGACAGTACTAATACTACTGACACTACTACTAATACTGACACTACTACATACAGTACTAATACTGACACTACTATAGACAGTACTAATACTACAGACAGTACTAATACTACATACACTAATACTACAGACAATAATACCGACACTACTACATACAGTACTAATACTGGCAATACTACAGACACTAATACTACAGACAGTATTACTAATACTGCAGACAATACTACTAATACTTCAGACAATACTACTAATATTGCAGACAGTACTACTAATATTGCAGACAGTACTAATACTGACACTACTACAGACAGTACTAATACTACTGACACTACTACTAATACTACAGATAATACTACAGACAATATTACTAATACTGACACTACTAATACTACAGACAATGTTACTAATACTGCAGACAGTACTACAAATACTACAGACAATACTACAGACACTAATACTACAGACAATACTACTGACACTACTACATACAGTACTAATACTACAGACAATACTACTGACACTACTACATACAGTACTAATACTGACTACTACAGACAGTACTAATACTACTGACACTACTACTAATACTACAGACAATACTACAGAAAATACTAATACTACAGACAATATTACTAATACTGACACTACTAATACTACAGACAATGTTACTAATACTGCAGACAGTACTACAAATACTACAGACAATACTACTAATACTGACACTACTAATACTACAGACAATGTTACTAATACTGCAGACAGTACTACAAATACTACAGACAATACTACAGACACTAATACTACAGACAATACTACTGACACTATTACATACAGTACTAATACTGACACTACTACAGACAATACTACTGACACTACTACATACAGTACTAATACCGACACTACTACAGACAGTACTAATACTACTAACACTACTACTAATACTGACAATACTACAGACAATACTACAGACCATATTACTAATACTGCAGACAGTACTACAGACAACACTACAGAAATTACTAATACTACAGACAATACTACTAATACTGACACTACTAATACTACAGACAATGTTAATGATACTACAGACAATATTACTAATACTACAGACAGTACTACTAATACTACAGACAGTACTACTAATATTGCAGATCGTACTACTGATATTGCAGATCGTACTACTAATACTGCAGACAGTACTACAAATACTACAGAAAATACTACAGACAATGTTACTAATACTGCAGACAGTACTACTAATACTGCAGACTGTACTACAGACGGTACTACTAATACTGACAATACTACTGCCACTTTTGAATGATGAATGACATTTGAATGATTTCATACATTTTTAAGCTTGGTTTTCCTGAAGGAGGATCATTTAGTGTGGAGGAAGTAAGAAAGTTAAAAGTAAGGTTGAGAGAGCAAGAGGAAAAAGTAATGTCAAAGAGAGATTAAATCTGAAGCGTTGAAAACAATGGAAGAACATAAAAGACAGTTTATGTTATGGGAGAAGGAAGCAGAGAACAGGGAGAGGAAGAAAGTATGTGGATTATTTGCTAAGACAAATATAGATGAAAGTACAGACAAAGGGATTATGAAAATGTCAAATAATGTGTAAAGGCTGCTATTTTAATTCAGCTATTTTTATACAATTTTAATTCTGCTATATTATATTATTTTAATTCTGCAATTTTATACTATTTTAATTCGGCTATTTTTATAATGGTACTTCAGACTCATTTACATCTACACTGTGATTATTGTTCTGTAAATGCTCTTACTCTGTCCTTGTACTAATTGTTATGTTTTTTGCTGTGAAGCACTTCACAATTCTTGTATGAAAGGTGCTATACAAATAAAGCTTATTATATTATTATTATTACTGACACTACTACTACAGACAATACTGACACTACTACTAATACTGACAATACTATAGACATTAATACTGACAATACTACAGACAGTACTACCAATACTACAGACAGTACTACTAATACTGCAGACAATAATACTATTATTGTCTGTAGTATTAGTAGTACTGTCTGTAGTATTAGTATTATACTAATACTAATACTACAGACAATACTACTTGCTCCTGTTCTTCACTAGCTTCCTGTTGTCTGACGTCTCTGGTTCTGCTCCTCAGGAGAGTCTTCAGATCCAGAGAGCAGCAAGACAGAAGTTTCTCTGACTCTCACCAACAAGTTCGACATCTTCAACGAGTCTGACGACAAACCAGATGCCAGAGGACTGCTGCTCAGGTAGCTTAGAATGTTGGCCTGTTAGCTTCATTTGGTCTAGTAGCATAGTATGTTAGCCTGTTAGCTTCACCTGCTCAGGTATGTTTAGCAGCTGTGCAGTACTGAGCATGCTCATAAATAACGTTCACTACACAAAGTTTTATTTTGTTTGTTTTTTCAGCACGAAGCAGCTGATCATCGATGTCATCAGGACTCAGTCAGGTGACTCTCTAAGTGACATCCTGAGAGCGTCTGTGTCACATGACCAGGTACACACACAGAAACACAGACAAACACAGACACACACGAGTGAGCCTCAAGTGAACTTCGTTCTCCCCACAGGAAGTGAGTCATGATTGGCTGCTGCAGCGGCGAGCTCTGCAGGACGCTCGCACGCCTGAGAAGATGAAGAGGAACGAGTCGCTGGTCGCCAACGGCAACCTGAGTCTGGAGGAGAAGAAGAGGAAGATCCTGAGGAGCCTCCGGCGGCTGGAGGGACTCGCCGTTCTGAAGCCGCCGCACGCCGACAACCAGATCCTGCAGATGATCGCCAAGGTGAACGAGGATCACACATGTCGTGTCATTCAAAGTGCCTAAATATTAAATCCTGTTTGAGCTGAATATTGTTCCCACTCTTCAATACTTCACTGCTTTGATGTATTAATAATGCTGCAATATTCAACAGTATCATAAAGTCGAGCTTCAGTAAAGGTTCCTACAGAAACGTATTTAAAATCTGTTTTAAGCCTCAAATATCGAGATCTGCTGAAATATAATGTATAATAATGCTGCATATTATATTCCCCCAGGACATCCGTCAGCAGCGGCTGCACCGTCAGCGTCGAGGGGCGGAGCTGCAGAAGCTCCGTCAGACTCTCAGCAGCCTGCAGGCGAAAAGCAGCTTCCACAGTGAGCAGGTGGACTTCTACAGACATTACATCACTTCCTGTCTGGACAACCTGACCGCCAGGTAGGTCCCGTATTATTATTATTATTATTATTACTATGCATCCATCGTCTACCGCTTATCCGGAGTCGGGTCGCAGGGTCAGCAGCTCCAGTAAGGAACCCCAAACTTCCCTTCTCCGGGCCACATCCTCCAGCTCCGACTGGGGGATCCTGAGGCGTTCCCAGTGAGGAGATATAATCTCTCCACCGAATCCTGGGTCTTCCCCTAGGGAGGTGCCCAGGTGGCTCCTTACTAGATGAACCACCTCAACTGGCTCCTTTCAATGCAAAGGAGCAGCGGCTCTACTCCAAGTCTCTCACGGATGGCTGAGCTTCTCACCCTATCTCTAAGGGAGATGCCACCCGATCTCGTTCTTTGGGTCATGACCCTTCATGACCATAGGTGAGGGTAAGAACGAAGATCGACCGATAGATTGAGAGCTTTGCCTTCTGGCTCAGCTCTCTTTTCGTCACAACGGTAAAGCAACTGCAGTACCGCCCCCGCTGCTCCGATTCTCCGGCCAATCTCTCGCTCCATCGTCCCCTCACTCGTGAACAAGACCCCGAGATACTTGAACTCCTTCACTTGGGGTAAGGGCTCATTCCCTACCCGGAGTAGGCAATCCACCAGTTTCCTGCTGAGAGCCATGGCCTCAGATTTTGAGGTGCTGATCCTCATCCCAACCGCTGCACACTCGGCTGCGAACCGATCCAGTGACTGTTGAAGGTCACAGACCGATGATGCCATAAGGACCACATCATCTGCAAAGAGCAGCGATGAGATCCTCAGGTCACCGAACTGCAACCCCTCTCCTCCACGACTACGCCTCGATATCCTGTCCATGAAAATCATGAACAGGATAGGTGATAAAGCGCAGCCCTGGTGGAGGCCAACATTCACTGGGAACGAGTCCGACTTACTGCCGAGTATCCGGACACAACTCTCGCTTTGGGCGTACAGGGATTGGATGGCCCTCAAAAGTGACCATCTCACCCCATACTCCCGCAGCACCTCCCACAGTATCACCCGGGGGACCCGGTCATACGCCTTCTCCAGATCCACAAAACACATGTAGACCGGTTGGGTGTACTCCCAGGCCCCCTCTAGGATCCTTGCGAGAGTGAAGAGTTGGTCCGGTATTCCACGACCAGGACGGAATCCGCATTGTTCCTCTTCAATCAGAGGTTCAACTATCGGCCGAACCCTCCTTTCCAGCACCTTGGAGTAGACTTTACCAGGGAGGCTGAGAAGTGTGATACCCCTGTAGTTGGCACACACTCTCTGGTCCCCCTTTTTAAATAGGGGAACCACCACCCCGGTCTGCCAACCCCTAGGCACTGTCCCAGACTTCCACACAATGTTGATGAGGCGTGTCAACCAAGACAGCCCCTCAACATTATTATTACTATTGTTATTGTTGTTGTTGTTATTATTACTGTTGCTATTGTTAGTAGTATTGTTATTACTTTTGTTATTATTATTACTATTGTTATGATTATTATTAGTATTGTTTAGTATTATTTTTATTATTATTACTATTGTCATGATTATTATTGTTATTAGTATTGTTGTTATTAACGGAAAACAACACAATACGTTATTCACACACAAACACTCAAACTGAAATACATCGGGGCACATAAAAACTGTTTAACAAATGCTACATAATCACCAGTTCCCTTAAATTGGCAGTTTTTCTATGGGAGTTTGGCATTAGCAAGCTAGCGGGAGCAAGGCACTCCGACCGCAATGCTAGCAGTAGCTGTTGAATCCTAACAGAAAACAACAGTCAAGACCGTCTTCTGCTTTCTAACCTCGGTCAAATGTTGCGATTGTTTGTGTTGCAGTAAATCGACCAATAAGAAGGCAGCAGAGAGCAAAGGAAAGAAGAAGCTTCCTGCTCTGAGCTACAGCGCCACCCGCCTGCAGGAGAAGGGAGTTCTGCTGGAGATCCAAGACCTGCCGGCGCCACAGTGAGAACACGGATACAATAATATGTTATATTAGTTCATATGTTAATATAAGTTAACCTTTAACGTCATATATTAATATGAATTAACCTTTAATGTATCACATGTTATTATTGTTGAAACATGTCGTCAGTTTCTGTTATCTGAGCCGAGCTCAACTGTTCCAGGTTTAAAAACGTCGTCTTTGACATCGTTCCTGGACCTGAGAAAGGAAGTTTCAAAGTCAAAGCGCGATTCCTCGGAATCGAGATGGAAGAGTTCCTGCTCAAATACCAGGTACAAAGCAGGCTAAAAACTGAGTTAAAGCAGGCTAAATACTGAGCTAAAGCAGTCTAAATATTGAGTTAAAGCAGGCTAAATACTGAGCTATCCATCCATCCATCCATCGTCTACCGCTTATCTGGGATCAGGTCGCGGGGGCAGCAGCTCCAGTAAGGAACCGCAATCTTCCCTTCTCCGGGCCACATCCTCCAGCTCCGACTGGGGGATCCTGAGGCGTTCCCAGGCCAGTGAGGAGATATAATCTCTCCACCGAGTCCTGGGTCTTCCCCGGGGTCTCCTCCCAGCTGGACGTGCCTGGAACGCCTCCCTAGGGAGGCGCCCAGGTGGCATCCTTACTAGATGCCCGAACCACCTCAACTGGCTCCTTTCAACGTAAAGGAGCAGCGGTTCTACTCCGAGTCTCTCACGGATGGCTGAGCTTCTCACCCTATCTCTAAGGGAGACGCCAGCCACCCGTCTGAGAAAACCCATTTCGGCCGCTTGTACCTGTGATCTCGTTCTTTCGGTCATGACCCAGCCTTCATGACCATAGGTGAGGGTAGGAACGAAGATCGACCGGTATATTGAGAGCTTTGCCTTCTGGCTCAGCTCTCTTTTCGTCACAACGGTGCGGTAAAGCGACTGTAATACCGCCCCCGCTGCTCCGATTCTCCGGCCAATCTCTCGCTCCATCGTCCCCTCACTCGCGAACAAGACCCCGAGGTACTTGAACTCCTTTACTTGGGGTAAGGGCTCATTCCCTACCCGGAGTAGGCAATCCACCGATTTCCTGCTGAGAGCCATGGCCTCAGATTTTGAAGTGCTGATCCTCATCCCAACCTTCACACTTGGCTGCGAACCGAACCGATCCAGTGACTGTTGAAGGTCCACATAAGGACCACATCATCTGCAAAGAGCAGCGATGAGATCCTCAGGTCACCGAACTGCAACCCCTCTCCTCCACGACTGCGCCTCGATATCTTATCCATGAAAATCACGAACAGGATTGGTGATAAAGTGCAGCCCTGGCAGAGGCCAACATTCACTGGAAACGAGTCTGACTTACTGCCGAGTATCCGGACACAACTCTCGCTTTGGGCGTACAGGGATTGGATGGCCCTCAAAAATGACCCCCTCACCCCATACTCCCGCAGCACCTCCCACAGTATCACCCGGGGGACCCGGTCATACGCCTTCTCCAAATCCACAAAACACATGTAGACCGGATGGGCGTACTCCCAGGCCCCCTCCAGGATCCTTACGAGAGTGAAGAGTTGGTCCGTTGTTCCACGGCCAGGACGGAATCCGCATTGTTCCTCTTCAATCAGAGGTTCGACTACCGGCCAAACCTTCCTTTCCAGTACCTTGGAGTAGACTTTACCAGGGAGGCTGAGAAATGTGATACCCCTATAGTTGGCACACACTCTCTGGTCCCCCTTTTTAAATAGTGGAACCACCACCCCGGTCTGCCAAACCCTAGGCACTGTCCCAGACTTCCACGCAATGTTGACGAGGCGTGTCAACAAAGACGGCGCCTCAACACCCAAAGCTTTCAGCATTTCTGGACGGATCTCATGAACCCCTGCGGCTTTGCCACTGTGGAGTTGTTTGACTACCTCAGTGACTTCCATCAGGGAAATTGACGATGGTCCCCCATCAGCTTCCAGCTCTACCTCTACCATAGAGGGCGTGTTAGTCGGATTCAGGAGTTCCTCAAAGTGCTCCTTCCACCGGCCAATAACCTTCTCAGTTGAAGTCAGCAGGGTCCCACCCTTGCTGTACACAGCTTGGATGGTTCCTCGCTTCCCCCTCCTGAGGTGCCGGATGGTTTTCCAAAAGCACCTTGGTGCCGACCGAAAGTCCTTCTCCATAGCTTCTCCAAACTTCTGCCACACCCGCTGCTTTGCCTCTGACACGGCAGAGGCTGCCGCCCTTCTAGTCCTTCGGTACCCTGCAACTGTTTCCGGAGTCCTCCCGGATAACATAACCCGGAAGGACTCCTTCAGTCGGACGGCTTCCCTGACCACCGGGGTCCACCACGGTGTTCGAGGGTTACCGCCCCTTGAGGCACCTAAGACCTTGAGACCACAGCTCCTCACCGCAGCTTCAGCAATAGAGGTTTTGAACATTGCCCACTCAGGTTCAATGCCCCCAACCTCCACAGGGATGTCTGAAAAGCTCCGCCGAAGGTGTGAGTTAAAGATCCCCAGGACAGGGGCTTCCTCCAGACGTTCCCAGTCTGTTTAGTTCAGTGGGTTTACCAGGTCTGTCCAGAGTCTTCCCCCACCCCTTGATCCAACTCACCACCAGATGGTGATCAGTTGACAGCTCCGCCCCTCTCTTCACCCGAGTGTCCAAAACATGCGGCCTCAGATCAGATGATACGATTACGAAATCGATCATTGACCTTTGGCCTAGGGTGCTCTGGTACCACGTGCACTTATGAGCATCCTTATGTTCGAACATGGTGTTTGTTATTGCCATTCCATGACTAGCACAGAAGTCCAACAACAAACGACCGTTCGGGTTTAGATCAGGGAGGCCCTTCCTCCCAATCACGCCTCTCCAGGTGTCTCCATCGTTTCCCACGTGTGCGTTGAAGTCTCCCTAGCAAGACTACGGAGTCCCCTACTGGAGCCCCCTGCAGGGCTCCATTCAGGGTCTCCAAGAAGGCCGAATACTCCTAACTGCGGTTTGCGGCATAGGCACAAACGGCAGTCAGAGTTTTTCCCTCATAACCCGAAGGCGTAGGGAGGCGACCCTCTCATCCACCGGGGTAAACTCCAACTTAGAGGCGCTCAGCCGGGGGCTAGTGAGTATCCCCACCCCCATCCGACGTCTCACACCTTGGGTAACTCCGGAGAAGAATAGAGTCCAACCCCTATCCAGGAGCCAAGACTGTGCGTAGAGGTAAGCCCCACCAGATCCAACTGGTAGCGCTCCACCTCCCGCACTAGTTCCGGCTCCTTCCCCCACAGAGAGGTGACGTTCCACGTCCACAGAGCCAGCCTCTGCTGCCCGGGTCTGGTCCGTAGTGGTCCCTGACCATTACTGCCACCCGTGTGACAGCGCACCCGACCCCAGCGGTTTTTCCCATGAGTTGTGGGCCCACAGGATGGATGGATGGATGGGAGGCACCACGTAGCTTCTTCGGGCTGTGCCCGACCGGGCTCCGTAGCAAACCCGGCCACCAGGCGCTCGCTGTCGGGCCCTCCCTCTGGGCCTGGCTCCAGACGGGGGCACCCGGGCTTCCTCCGGGCAGGGTCTCTCCTTTCCTTTCCCTTTCTTTCATGAAGTCGTTTTTGAACCATTCTTAGTCTGGCCCCTCGCCTGAGACCAATTTGCCTTGGGAGACCCTACCAGGAGCACTAGGCTCCAGACAACACAGCTCTCAGGTTCATAGGGACACACAAACCTCTCCACCACGATAAGGTGATGGTAAATATTGAGCTAAAGCAGGCTAAATATTGAGTTAAAGCAGACTAAATACTGAGCTAAAGCAGGCTAAATACTGAGCTAAAGCAGGCTAAATACTGAGCTAAAGCAGGCTAAATATTGAGTTAAAGCAGGCTGAATATATGTGTGTGTGTGTGTGTGTGTGTGTGTGTGTGTATGTATTAGGACCTGCTGCAGCTGCAGTACGAAGGCGTGGCGGTGATGAAAATGTTCGACAAAGCGGTGGTCAACGTCAACCTGCTCATCTTCCTCCTCAACAAAAAGTTCTTCAAGAAATGAACCACGGGATGCTCTTAAATCACACTCCTATCTCTGATTATAGACTTCTCTAAAATGTGTTTATACAGAGTGAGGTCTCTTCTTCACACTCCTATCTCTGATTATATACTTCTGTTTTTATATTTCACTACATTATCGGTTTCTATATCCCATTATATAAAACAGAGCCAGCATCTTCACTTTACTCCTATCTTTGTTGACCTACCTTTTTTAAACGTGGGACACCTTTCTGCACAAAAACAACAGTGAGAAATAACAAGAAAACTAGTTTTATTTTGAAGGATTTAGTTTCTTCAAGGCCATAAATCAGGACACTCCACAGATTCAGAGTATTGATGAATTAGTACTATAATTATTATTGTTATTGAAGTCTGTTTTGTAGTTTTTGGTCGCAGTTCAAACTACAAAGTTTAAATGAAATTTAGAAAATAAAGTCAACAGCCGCTCTGTTACTGTAAATATTTTCTGTCACTTCCTGTTTGTTTTTTCACTTTTCTGTAAAAGGGAAACATTTTTCATGTGTTTTTTTTACTTCATTAAATGTCTGAATCATCTGTTTAAAGAAAACCTGGACTCTGTTTCACATGTTTTTGTGTTCTAGTGACAGATGGACGACAGTGTTTTGGTCCAGTATTGAGAGCTGCAGTGTAACAAGTTCTGACAACATTATGAGAGGAGCTGCTTCTTTACCTTGATCTGTGCGTTACTCCTGTGACCTGCAGTGGAAACGGGAGAAAAGAGCTGCTGTTTGTGTTGTTGGAGACAGAAAGAGGAGCTTCGTTATCTAGAAGATTTTACATGTTGCTGAATATTCAGCTGATTTACAACACGTGAGATTTCAGAACAAGACTTTAGACTCAGTAACACACAGACTAATAATCTCAAAATGTTAATATATAATGTGAGGAGGTTGTGTTGATGGAGGAGGAGAAATCTGTTTCCTACAATCTACACCAACGCTAACTCTGGAGATAAAAGAAAGATATGAGACCGTCCCCGACACGTGAAGTAAACACGTTAGGATGTTTGTGTAATAAAGTTTTTTTCTTTAGTCAGAAACTTTGACCGCTCTCCTGAATCACGTCTTACCATTTTAATCAGGCGGAGAAGTTTCTGCACTTCGGCCTGAGGTCAGCTCCACCTCTGCTGGTAAAATCGTCAGGGTTAATTATGTCAGCTTTTTATCCAATATTGAATCCTTGTAAATGTTATTTATATCATATATCATCAGTTAGTTGGTCGTATTTAGTATTGTTATGTTCTTTTCTTAGTTTTAGTCTTTATGTTAATATCTGTAGTGATGCAGCTCAAACCAAACGATTCAGTGATAAAATTTGACTTTTCTTTACTGATTTTTCTCTAATATAAACTTCTACGAAACCGTTTTTATTCCAGCGTTGGATCAAAGGTTTATAGTTTAAAGTTTATATTTATAGTGATCTCTTCATTGGGGAGTTAAACATTAAAAACAGAAGGAACCTCAGAAATGAATCCTCTCTTCTAAATATCTGAACCTTCAGAGTAAATCACATCTGAAGCTGTTGGGCTGAAAAAGCTTCTTTTATAATTTGTGTTTATTGGAGTTCGTAAGAGCAGTAGAGGCTGACCTCCGTGTAATCTGGTTTACTACAGCAGTAACAGATATTCTGGGATTTAATTATGTTAAACGTATCAACAGGAAGCAGAAATAACTCCATCAGGATCAGTAAACTGTCTGAGTTCCTGCTGTCAGGTCTGCAAGACCACAAAAACCACTCTTAAAATGCTTGTTTTCTGAATGGGGTTTGGTTGATTAGGGCTAAGCTAACAGTGCACCTCCATCATCTGAATGAGGCATAAACACGTTTGTACACAGATTCCTGTCCGTTCTCCTCACAAAGGTGGAGCTGAGCAGGCCGCAGACTTCTACAATCATTTGTCCTGTTTTCTGCTTCCTCCATGTGCAAATAAAGCACATTCATTATTTGTTGGTGTTGTCGGCTGGAACTCGTGTCTCCTGGCATGCTTCAGTGGTTTGTAAGTGATTGTGTGTCTGGTGTGAAGAAGCAGCTTTAGTTTGGACCTGCGTCCTCACTGACTTCACACTGACCGGTTGAATCTAGTTTAAAGTAGTTTAAACTGTTTAGTGCATTTTAATCATGTTTAAACCAGTTAAACCCAGTTTATATCAGGTTCAAAGATCAGCATGATTTAAACTGGTTTAAACCTGCTTAAACTTAATTCAACTGGATCAAGTTCAAACAATTTTGACCGACAATTCTTCAGAAAGGGCACAAACTGTTTTACAAGAAGTAACTTCATCTTCTGCTCAAACAGGAAGCTTTACTACAAACACTTTAGCTGCGGTCAAACTTTATCAACAATCAAAGATTCATTTCAGTTAAACTTTATAAAAGTTTCTGTAAAGTTTCTCTGTATCCCGTTAGCGTTGGCGCTATCAGTGAGGTCGCACCAACATTCAAACCAAATAAAAAGAATCCAGACGAAAACACTTCAATCAATAGATTCACTCACAAGGAAAAGGTAATTCTGCAAACCTTTTATTTGTCGCTGAATTGTGACACTTAAATTTGCCACGTTGACCAATAAGAAGCCCCCCTGACAGAGCGGAGCTCTGGACGGAGAGTCCAAAATAGAGGAAGCTATCGTAGCCAATTGGCAGGTGAAGTCCCTTCCTGTGTCCACCATGGGATCTTATTCTGAAGAGATATGTATGGTAGTCTCTGATAGCAGTGCAACTTTCTTTACTAAATTATCTTTTGAATGTACAAACGTGTGTAATTCATGGGACCATTCAAACGGGATCAGAACCTTATTTGTTTCTCGCTGTTAACTATGAACACACTTCTTATAAAATAAGATCCCATGGTGGACAGGGGGGGGGAATCCTCAAACGTTTTAGGGAGTCCCGTTAGTGCTAGCTTGTTAGCATGTAAGCTGTTAGTGCTCTATAAACAGATTCCTGCGTCATGATTTCTGCAGTGAACTGTCCCTTTAACATGGTCTCCATGTGTGTTTGTGCTAAGCTAAGCTAACCCTGGTCTCTGTAGTGCACACAGAGATGACTGAGGACAGGAAGTGGGGGCTGCCTTTAACATTACAGCACCGGCTCTATTGCACATCTTTACAGTATTTACAGTCTCAGCAGGTTTTGGTTCAAATCGTCCATACGACTTCTTTGGAGTTTGATAAACAAGAAAAGCACGTTTTAGTTCATCTCGACACAAATCAGATCCAAATATCAGCTCTGTGAGAAACATTGTCAGTAAAATAAAGATTAATTCACAGAAATACCAACTACTATATTGGATAATTACAGTACATACAGCGCAGTAGGTAGTTTTACATGTTACCACATTCTTAAGAACAGGAGCTTATAAATGGATTCAAATAAATACGTTAGCTTCATTCATGAAAAGATGATTTCAGAGTCCACCGTCATCAGTTCAACTTCAGGTTTCATCCGTCACCGTGAGAAAAATGGACCTCAGTGCAAATTGTGCATCTGTAAACATCTAACAAGGTTCATCAGTTTGTGACTGCAGGGAATAAAATATGTAAACTGGTTCAGGAAGCTTCCTGTGGGTCAACAGGAGAGCTGCACCAACATCAAACTTCTCTCAATGATCCAGCTTCAATGACACACGTGATGAAAAGGTTAACACTGTTACCAGGAACTGAAAATACATTTTAACCCAAAGAAGTCAAAAACAGTTGTGTTTGTTTCATTGTCTTGGTTCTAGTTTCCATCATTTCTTTTGTTGTCGGTGAAGGATCAGAGGAAATCTAGAAGTCTTTAGTCTGGACTGAAAAGGTTTGGTGGTCTTTAGTCTGTTAAGAGGTAGCACTCCTACATTTTTGTTACATTGATATTTAATTTGGTTTAAACCGTGAAACTAACATAAGACCCAGATATTATAATTTTTAATAGTGCAGCTCTCTGTGGTTTTAGATGGTGATGATCCGATGGAGAAGCTTCACAGTAAATCACCACCATAAAAGTCTCTGCCGCTACCCATCATGCTTTGCTCCAAAGCCTCCTATCATCAATCCCCGTTGGACTCGACGACCTTCTCGGCCAGGATCTCCTGGAAGGTGGAGAGCTGCTTCATCTGCTCCGTCTGCATCGAGTGTCTTCTCATTAGCTTCTTCTTCATCTTGAAGTCGGGGCCCCGTTTGGGTGAGGCAGGCGCCATGGGGACGAGGATCTTGTGCCCGGCGTGGACAGGGGAGGTGGGCTTGCCGTTGGCACGGATGTCGGGGATGGGTCTCTGGGGGTTGATGTTGAGCGGAGGCAGGAAGCCGGGCCTGGTGTGGGAGATGTGATCTAGCAGGAGTGTTCCGGAGCCGCGGCGTTCCAGGAGCCCGGGGGGACGCCTGCGCATCATGCTGGGGGACACCGAGCTGGGGATGTTCTCCAGAGACTCCCTGGAGGAGCTGGTTACCAATGACAGGGGTGAGGCGTTGTACCTCCTCCGCTCCACTGACACCCGTCCAGAGTCCGGAGACCCTGGGATGGATTCTGGGCAGAGGTGTGTGTCCGACTCGTAGTGCTCCATCCGAGTCAGTTTAGGGTGAGCCAGGGCGCGGGCAGCGACTGCCCCAGGCCCCACGGCATTCTCCTGGGACTCCGGGGCCGTGTTCCTGCGGTACAGGATCTGGTGCTGCTGGACTTTGTCGGCCCAGGAGGACCCGGAGAGGGCGGCATAGTCCTCGGAGCAGGACCGGTCAATGAGTTTGGGGGAGCAGGGGTCGTGTGTCTCAATGCTGTGTCGCCTTGACAACAGCGGTCTCGCCGGTTCTGTGATGGACATGCCGTTGATCTCGGCGATCGTCCTGCTCAGATCGCAGCTGCCCTCCTCCGCAAGGCCTCCGTCAGCCCTCTCCTGTGGGACCCCGCTCAGCACCGAAGGTGCCACCAGGCCCCAGGGCTCCGAGTTCAGCCTCTTCAGCAACTTGCGTGGCGGCGGCCTCTTTTCTCCTGGTGGCCGAGTTGAAGGTAAAGGTAAAGCCGAGGTAACTGCAAAGCTGAAGATCCCCTCCTTGTGTCCTGCCGGCGAGGAGGTGCCAATCTCCACGTCAGAGGGAGACATGCAGGCAGGAGACAGTTTGTCCACGATGGCCGGTGAGGGCGGGGCGTTGAGGTACTGTTTGGTCTTCTTGGTGCCCGACGGAGACGTATCAGTGGTGATGATGATCACCTCCTTGCCTTTAGCTTTGCAGGCATCCAGCAGCACCTGCAGAGTGTCGCGGTCTCCCTTGTTGATGGCGTGGACGAGGGCGGAGGAGCCGGAGTAGTCTTTGAGGCTAGGATCGGCTCCGTTCTCCAGCAGCAGCGAGACCACCTCCTTCCCCGCCAGCTCCGCACAGGCGTGCATCAACGCCGTTCTTCCGCTCTTGTCGGGGATATTTGGATCTGCGCCTTTCTCCAGCAGGTACCTCACCATCCTCTGCCGGGCCTGCAGGTCATCATAGCTTGCTAAGCAGGCGGCGGAGATGGGAGTTTCTCCGCGCTCGTTGCCCTCGTTGATGTATGCTCCGCCCTCCAGCAGCAGGCGGGTCAGCCTCAGCTTCCCCTGGAAGACGGCTTTTAGGAGGGCGTTCCCCTCGGTCTGCAGGGGGCCTCCATCTCCCATGATCCTTCACCTCACCTCAGACCTCCTGTAGCTCAACACTGACTGCCCATCCTCCACGAGAAGTCACGTGACCTGCAGAAGAAACGCACACAAGGTGAGTTCAGCAGTAGACTGAGGATACTGATGAAGAAACAATGCCGGTGCATTTAGTGCAGCTAAAAACTGTTAAACTATTCAACACCAATAGACTGACGGCTCTTCA
>NW_021166895.1:7500-35000 GCF_900634415.1 Cottoperca gobio | reverse complement strand
TACTCTTAGAGACTCTAGGAACCACAAGTAACCCTGCAGTCTGGGAGCGTAATGCTCTAGTTGGTTTATAAGGTACTATGAGATCTTTAAGATATGCTGGAGCCTGACCTTTAATTGATTTGTAAGTCAGGAGAAGGATTTTGAATTCTATTCTGTATTTTACCGGGAGCCAGTGCAGAGCAGCTAATACAGGAGTAATATGATCCCATTTCCTTGTTCTAGTCAATACACGTGCCGCTGCATTTTGGATCAACTGAAGAGTCTTAACCGACTTTTTTGGACAACCTGATAACAATGAGTTGCAGTAATCCAGCCTTGAAGTAACAAATGCATGGACTAGTTTTTCTGCATCATTTTGAGACAGGATGTGTCTTATTTTTGCAATGTTACGTAGATGAAAGAAGGCAGTCCTTGAGATTTGTTTTATGTGGGAGTTAAACGACAGATCTTGATCAAAGATGACGCCAAGATTCCTTACAGTGATGCTGGAGGCCAAGTTAATGCCATCCAGAGCTTCTATGTCATTAGAAAATGCGTTTCGGAGGCGTTTAGGGCCAAGTATAATAACTTCAGTTTTGTCTGTGTTTAACATCAAAAAGTTGCTAGACATCCAAGTTTTTATGTCCTTAAGGCATGCTTGAAGTTTAGCCAATTGATTGGTTTCATCTGGTTTAATTGATAGATATAATTGGGTATCATCCGCATAACAATGAAAGTTTATAGAGTGGTTCCTTATAATATTGCCCAAAGGAAGCATATATAAGGTGAATAGAATCGGTCCAAGTACAGAACCCTGCGGAACTCCGAGACTGACTTTGGCTGTCATGGAGGATTTATCGTTAACAAGTACAAATTGAGATCGCTCAGATAAATAGGACTTGAACCAGCTTAGTGCGGTTCCTCTTATGCCAACACAATGTTCCAGTCTCTGTAGTAGAATGTCATGATCAACAGTGTCGAAAGCAGCACTGAGGTCTAACAAGACAAGAACAGAGACGAGTCCTTTGTCTGAAGCCAATAGAAGGTCATTGGTAACTTTCACCAGTGCCGTCTCTGTGCTATGATGAACTCTAAATCCAGATTGAAAAACCTCAAATAAACTATTATTATGTAAAAAGTCACACAACTGTTTTGCGACTGCTTTCTCAAGGATTTTAGCGAGAAAGGGAAGATTAGATATCGGCCTATAGTTGGCTAAAATCTCTGGATCAAGACCAGGCTTTTTAAGAAGTGGTTTTATTACAGCTACTTTAAAGGATTTTGGTACGTAGCCAGATAATAAAGACAGGTTGATCATATTTAATAACGAAGTGTTAATTAAGGGTAAAACTTCTTTAAACAGTTTAGTTGGAATCGGGTCTAAAAGACAGGTTGATGGCTTAGACGATGAGATTGTTGAAGTTAGTTGGTTAAGGTTGATTGGAGTAAAACAGTCTAGATATATTTCAGGAGTTACAGATGTTTTTAAAATTCCAACAGTTGAAGTTAAGTCATTACCAATTGAGGTCAGGAGGAGATTAATTTTGTCTCTAATAATTATAATTTTATCGTTAAAGAAACTCATAAAGTCGTCACTACTGAGAGATATAGGAACAGAAGGCTCTGTAGAGCTGTGGCTCTCTGTCAGCCTGGCTACAGTGCTGAAAAGAAACCTGGGGTTGTTCTTATTTTCTTCTATTAAGGAAGAGTAATAAGCTGCTCTGGCATTACGGAGAGCCTTCTTATACGTTTTAAGATGATCTAACCAGACTAAACGAGATTCTTCCAATTTAGTGGAACGCCATTTACTTTCAAGATTTCTCGACTTTTGTTTTAGTTTGCGGATTTGTAAATTAAGCCATGGAGCTTTCTTTTTCTGTTTTATGATCTTCTTCTTAAGAGGAGCGACAGAGTCGAGTGTTATTCGCAGTGAGGCTGCAGCGCTATCAACAAGATGATTAATTTGGGAGGGACTAAAGTTAGCATTGGAGTCCTCTGTTATATTGATATTGAGTCCTGGTATTGAATCAAGTGCTGATGGAATCACTTCCTTAAATTTAGTCACAGCACTTTCAGATAAACATCGAGCGTAGGATATTTTGCCTACTGGCTTGTAGTCCAGTAACAGGACTTCAAAAGTTATTAAAAAATGGTCTGATAAAAGAGGATTATGTGGACACACTGATAAACTTTCAATTTCAACACCATATCCCAGAACAAGGTCCAGAGTGTGGTTTAAACAGTGAGTTGGTTCATGTACATTCTGACTGAACCCAATTGAATCTAATATTGAGATAAATGCATTATTAAGGCTGTCACTATCAACATCCACATGAATATTAAAGTCACCTACAATAATTACTTTATCTGTTTTAAGGACTAAATTTGATAAAAATTCTGAGAATTCAGATAGAAATTCAGAGTACGGACCAGGAGGGCGGTACACAGTAACAAATAAAATTGGCTTTATTGTTTTCCATGTTGGGTTTGAGAGCGTAAGAACAAGGCTTTCAAAAGAGTTATATTTTAGTTTAGGCTTAGGATTGATCAAGAGGTTTGAGTCAAATATGGCCCCAACTCCACCTCCTCGGCCAGTACCTCGAGGAATGTGAGTATTAATATGACCAGGTGGAGTAGATTCATTTAGACTGACATATTCTTCATGTCTCAGCCAGGTTTCAGTGAGACAAAATAAATCAATCTTATTATCTGATATTAAATCATTTACCAATCCAGCTTTCGTTGATAAAGATCTGATGTTTAAGAGCCCACATTTAATTTTTTGATTTAGTTGCACTTTTGCAGTGGTGGTGTTTATTTTAATTAGGTTTTCATGTATAACTCCTCTTCTGTTAACCATAGACTTGATTAGTTTCAGTGGTCGTGGGGCAGACACAGTCACTATGGGGATTTGAGTGGGTGACTGCCCGGAAAGAAGCACAGAGAAGTGTGTAAGACTACAACTCTTTGTCCTGGTCTCAACTCTGGGTTGTCATGGATTAGGTCCACTAATAGACTGTGTATAATAAATCTACAAATGTTCCACAGATTCATAAATACATGAATGTTCTGCAGTTCAACACACACCTGTAAAAACTGTCTAACTGTCTGTAATGCATTATAAACCTTCTCATAATGCATTAAAAGTATGTTTATAATCGGCATATAGCTCTTTACAATTATATTTATCAGCACTCATAAATATTCATCATGCTTTATAACAATAATCATTATAAAGCATTTTATATATAGTATCATAATACTTCATAATGCTGCTCAGTAAATACTATAGTTGTAATGCACTATAATCTTTTTATGATACATTATATTATTTTATAAGTTACTCTAATTGCTTATTGTTTGCCAACATAAATTTAAAAATAGAAACTAAAAGTAGTAACTAGTCATTTTGAATTCAGGACTTTTCACCTTTAACAGAGTTTGTAGTATTTTCTATTTCACTAGGAGTACTTTTCATTGTTTTTCACAGTCATTAGACAGTACAGGTTAGGGAGTAAGGGGGGGGAGTTCTGATGTTTGCACCTGAGCTGAACTTTTTACAGTTTTTGCCATCAGCTCACTTTTCTTTAAGGCATAAAGATAAAAAGCTGTTAGTCTGTTAATATTCAGTAAAGTGTCCTCAGTCGTATACCAGGACACCTGTACACCTGTACACCAGGACATCAGTACATCAGAACGCCTTTACACCAGGACACCTGCACATCAGTACATCAGTACATCAGTACATCAGAACACCTGCACATCAGTACACCAGTACATCAGTACATCAGTACATCAGAACACCTTTACACCAGGACACCTGCACATCAGTACATCAGTACATCAGTACATCAGTACATCAGTACATCAGGACACCTGCACATCAGTACACCAGTACATCAGTACATCAGTACATCAGAACACCTTTACACCAGGACACCTGCACATCAGTACACCAGGACATCAGTACATCAGAACACCTTTACACCAGGAGACCTGCACATCAGTACATCAGGACACCTGCACATCAGTACATCAGTACATCAGAACACCTTTACACCAGGACACCTGCACATCAGTACACCAGGACATCAGTACATCAGAACGCCTTTACACCAGGACACCTGCACATCAGTACACCAGTACATCAGTACGTCAGTACATCAGTACATCAGTACACCAGTACACCAGAACACCTGTACACCAGGACACTTGCACATCAGTACATCAGTACATCAGTACACCAGTACACCAGAACACCTGTACACCAGGACACTTGCACATCAGTACATCAGTACATCAGTACATCAGAACACCTTTACACCAGGACACCTGCACATCAGGACACCTGCACATCAGTACACCAGTACACCAGAACACCTTTACACCAGGACACCTGCACATCAGTACACCAGTACACTAGAACACCTGTACACCAGGACACCTGCACATCAGGACACCTGCACATCAGTACACCAGTACACCAGAACACCTTTACACCAGGACACCTGCACATCAGTACACCAGTACACTAGAACACCTGTACACCAGGACACCTGCACATCAGTACACCAGTACACCAGAACACCTGTACACCAAGACACTTGCACATCAGTACATCAGAACACTTTTACACCAGGACACCTGCACATCAGGACACCTGCACATCAGTACACCAGTACATCAGTACATCAGTACATCAGTACACCAGAACACCTGTACACCAGGACACCTGCACATCAGTACACCAGGACACCTGCACACCAGGACACCAGTACATCAGTACATCAGTACATCAGTACATCAGAACACCTGTACACCAGGACACCTGCACATCAGTACATCAGTACATCAGTACATCAGTACATCAGGACACCTGCACATCAGTACACCAGTACATCAGTACATCAGTACATCAGAACACCTTTACACCAGGACACCTGCACATCAGTACACCAGGACATCAGTACATCAGAACACCTTTACACCAGGAGACCTGCACATCAGTACATCAGGACACCTGCACATCAGTACATCAGTACATCAGAACACCTTTACACCAGGACACCTGCACATCAGTACACCAGTACACTAGAACACCTGTACACCAGGACACCTGCACATCAGTACACCAGTACACCAGAACACCTGTACACCAAGACACTTGCACATCAGTACACCAGTACATCAGTACATCAGTACATCAGTACACCAGAACACCTGTACACCAGGACACCTGCACATCAGTACACCAGGACACCTGCACACCAGGACACCAGTACATCAGTACATTAGTACACCAGTACATCAGAACACCTGTACACCAGGCACCTGCACATCAGTACATCAGTACATCAGAACACCTTTACACCAGGACACCTGCACATCAGGACACCTGCACATCAGTACACCTGTACACCAGTACACCTGTACACCAGTACATCAGTACACCTGCACACCAGTACATCAGTACACCTGCCCATCAGTACACCTGTACACCTGTACACCTGTATACCTGCAGCTGCTGCTCCTTCGAGGACTACAAACTGACCACTGAGTGGCTCCTGAACCACACAAGTCAACGTCCAAAAGTTGCCGTGATCTGCGGCTCAGGACTCGGCCTGCTGGCTGACGGAGCCGCTAACAAACAAACCTTCAGGTACCAGGACATCCCCAACTTCCCCGTCAGCACAAGTGAGCGCCAGACCCGCCCCCTTTCTGCTTATATATATTATATATACTGTATATGACATGCTTATATATATATATATATATATATATATATATATATATATATGTGACATGTTTATATATATGTATATATATACACATGAATGACATCCCTGTCTATCTCCCTCCCTGTCTCCCTCCCGCCTGTCTGTCTCTCAGTGGCGGGTCATGAAGGCTGCCTGGTGTTTGGGACGATCGAGGACACTTCCTGTGTCTTCATGCAGGGTCACTTCCACCTGTATGAAGGTTACTCCCTCTGTCAGGTGAGGCCATTTTACCCAGCATGTAATTCACATTACCTAGACACAAGGTGGAGACTTTGACTCTGTGAGAACAGATTCAGGGAATAAACGATGATGTACATCAAATCAAATCAAATGTATTTATATAGCCCAATAGCACAAATTATACATTTGTCTCAGTGTGCTTTACAGACTGTACATGCGACACCCTCTGTCCTTAGACCCTCTGTCTTTAGACCCTCTGTCCTTAGACCCTCTGTCCTTAGACCCTCTGTCTTTAGACCCTCTGTCTTTAGACCCTCTGTCCTTAGACCCTCTGTCCTTAGACCCTCCGTCTTTAGACCCTCTGTCCTTAGACCCTCTGTCCTTAGACCCTCTGTCCTTAGACCCTCGGTCTTTAGACCCTCTGTCCTTAGACCCTCTGTCCTTAGACCCTCTGTCCTTAGACCCTCGGTCTTTAGACCCTCTGTCCTTAGACCCTCTGTCCTTAGACACTCTATCCTTAGACCCTCGCATCGCACAAGGAAAAACATATTTCACATAATTAAAGGGGGAAAAATGGAAGAAACCTCAGGGAGAGCAACTGAGGGGGGATCCCTCTCCCAGGACGGACAGACGTGCAATAGATGTCGTGTGTACAGGACAAACAACATAGTACAAATACAACATTTGACAGAAATTATGTTGTGTTGAAAAAGAGAAAGTTTGGATGAATCCAGGAAAATGTCAAAAAGGCTTCCCGGTGTCCAGCAGGACCAGGGCAGCAGGCGCAGCCACGATTCATGATCTTGACGTAAACTTTATCAGTGGCAACCTGCCACATGAGAGACACAGAAACTCCGCGGTTGAGTTAGACTTACATTGAACAAAGTACAGGGACAGTCTCCCTGGAGCAACTCAGGGTTAAGTACCTTGCTCAGGAGTACTTAACCTCCTGACCTTCTAGTGTTTTGTTTGGAAGGCGTACCACTAGACCACTAGGCCATCACCACCCTGGTTCCATTGGAGAGGAGCTTGATAGCTGAAGGCTCTGGCTCCCATTGTGTTCTTAGAGACTCTAGGAACTACAAGTAACCCTACAGTCTGGGAGCACAATGCTCTAGTTGGTTTATAAGGTACTATGAGATGTATACATGAAGCCTGTGACTTGTGCTCCACAGATCTGATGTTAATAATGAAACAACATTTACAGCTTTTTTCTTCTGCACCTATAATGTTTCACTGCTAATCAACCAGCTGATCATCAACTCTTTATACTGTCAGCATTTTAAGGGTGCACAACTTGTGTCCCCATGTTAAGTGGTGACTCAGTTACCTGGTCTGGTGGCCCCCCTCGGGACTGATTCTGTTGGTTTCCTCAGACCGGGATCTCCAGGTAGCACAGCGTTTACAGCCCAGTCATAAAGAGTCGGTCCTGGTTCTCTGCTGGAAATCACGGCATTGTTCCTTTCAGGTTGGATTGAGTCGCTGCACCACGTGAAGGAGTTTGAGTACCTCAGGGTCTTGCCATGTAGATTTGTCGGGTTCCTGGAGAAGGTTTCATCAGCCTTTTTTGGGCCAGCAGTAGCTCATTCTGTTTGGACATGGTTTGGGAACCGGAAGGGTATCGGTTCGCCTCGTGGGTCTTGGTTACCAGTGAGGGTGGGATGGAGGTGAGATGCAGAGTTAGCAGTAATGTGGACTCAACATCTCACCAGGATCCTGATGGACTAGGAGGACGCAGACCAGAACACACTGGGGGGATTAAACAGTATTTTGACTGCTCACCTGTCTGTCTCCCTGTCTCAGGTGACGTTCCCGGTGAGGATCTTTAAGCTCATGGGGGTGGAGTCTGTGCTGGTGACAAACGCCTCTGGAGGAATCTGTCCGGACTTTAAAGTTGGAGACATCATGATCATCAAAGACCACATCAACCTGCCGGGGTTCGCCGGACAACACCCGCTGTGTGGACCCAACGATGAGCGGTGAGACAGGGAGAGAGACAGGAAGGGGGACAGACAGACAGAGAGATGGTTATATATGAACCCTGAGATTAAATTAATCTGATTAGTAGATTCTGCACCCGTTTCCCCTCTCTCTCTGACTGCCTGTCTCTCTCTCTCTGACTGCCTGTCTGTCTCTGTAGTTTCTGCACCAGGTTCCCCTGTCTCTCTGACTGCCTGTCTATGTCTCTGTAGTTTCGACACCAGGTTCCCATTACTCTCTGACTGACTGTTTGTCTCTCTGACTGCCTGTTTGTCTCTCTGACTACCTGTCTGTCTCTCTGTAGTTTCGGCACCAGGTTCCCGTGTCTCGCTGACTGCCTGTCTCTCTCTCTGACTGCCTGTCTGTCTCTCTGACTACCTGTCTTTCTCTCTGTAGTTTCGGCACCAGGTTCCCGTGTATGTCGGACGCCTATAGTAAGGATCTGCGGCGGATGACTGTGGACGTGTGCTCGGAGCTCGGCTGCAGTGACTTTGTCCGAGAGGGAGTTTACTGCATGGTGAGCGGGCCCAACTTCGAGACCATCGCTGAGGCCAGGATGCTGCTGATTCTGGGCTGTGACTCTGTGGGTAAGACAGGAGGAGAGACAGACAGATAGACAGACAGGGTGGAGGTAAACATTATGGGTTTTTGCCCATGTTCTGAAAATGCAGGCGGTGCTGTGTGTCCAAATTTGTCCAAACCCCCGTTATCCAGAAAACAAACGGCCAGTGCTCCAAAAAAACACACTCTCCCTCTCTTATTATTATGCAGGATTCCTACTGTGGAAAAGGCCCTTTGTTTGGCTTACCTTGATATCCTTCCTCATCGTAACCACCAAAGACAACAAGTTGTCAAGAATGTGTATATATACATATATATATATAAATATTATGTATATACATTGATATGTACTGTCATTCTCTCCTCTCAGGTATGAGTACAGTTCCTGAGGTGACGGTGGCGAAGCACTGCGGGCTGCGAGTTCTGGGTCTGTCCCTGATCACCAACATGGTCAGTTATTAAAGGAAAACATTTCAAATGATTGTCTCTACATCAGTTTCCTTGAACTCTTGAAGAAATCTTTGTTTTGCTCCCATGCTTCCAATAATTAAAAAATGGAGAAGTCTTGATTCAAGTTTAACAGTCTACTTCACAAACTATAAAACATTACTTTTACACTTCACTAACTGTGTGTGTGTGTGTGTGTGTGTGTGTGTGTGTGTGTGTGTGTGTGCAGGTGTCTCTGGACTACAGTCGGGAGGAGAAGGTGCACCACGACGAGGTTCTTGAAATCAGTAAGATGAGAGCGGAGGTTCTTCAGAAACTGGTCACCAAACTGATCTCACGTTGCCAGCAGCAGAGCATCAACACACACTGACACACACACACACACACACACACACACACACACACACACACACACACACACACACACAGAGGCCTGAAGGCCTGAAGGCCTGCACCTATATACAATATAACCTTAAAACACAGACTGAGAAGCGAATGTAAGAAGTTTTATAAGTGCTGATTCACAGAGGTGGACAGTAACAAGAAGATTTACTAAGTACTGCACTTAAGTACAAATGTTAAGGTACTTGTACTTTACTTAAGTGTTTCCATTTCTGCTACTTTATACTTTTACTGCACTACATTTATATGACAGCTTTAGTTACTTTACAGATTCAGATTAATAATAATAAATATAATACCTAAGAAATTATGAATTATGTATTATTACATATAAAGTAATTAAAAATGAGCTCCATTTTCCTCAGCTGTCATGAACACATGAATGAATCAATAATTATATTACAATAATTTAATATGTATTACTCTGCAAAATGAGGACTTTTACTTTCGGTACTTGAAGTATATTTTGATGATAATACTTTTGTACTTTTACTTAAATAACAGTTTGAATGCAGGACTTTACTGTCCCAGTGTTTCTTCTCTGTGGTGTTACTACTGTAGTGCTTCATTAACTCTGATTTATTACGTCTTCTGTGTAAACAGTCAATGAATGATTGATAATAAAATACATTGAACTGAAGTAAACTAATGATTTACATGTGAGTTTAACATTTTAATAATGTGTTTAAGATTGGAGTCCACTTACTGAGTTTTTAATATAAAATCTATGACTAAAACCAGGTTATTTTATATTTTCTCTGACCCTTTGGTTGTTCTAGTGTTAAATCTTTCTCACCAGTATGAATACATTACACTCTATGTCCTTGTATTGTAGTGTGTAATAATGACTGTGTTTTTATACTGCTTATAAATGTTAAATGAGGAGAAAATAGTTGGTTAAAATGGTTTTATTATGTTATTACGGCATAATCTCTAGAATAAAGTTTACTCCAGTTTCACTGCAGTTACAGCAGGGTGTGCTGTTCTCAATGACGCTCCGCTTTTATTGTGAAGGACTAGGCCGGAAGCGATGTTGTTGTTGTTGGCGGAAAAAGCTAACCGAGTTGATATGGCGGAGTAACAGACAATAACAGATGGCTTCTGACGGCAGTCTGAGGGTAAATCTTTCTCTTTTATTCTGAAGATCTGTTGTTTATGCTCCCGCTCCTTTATTATTTATATTACAGCTGAACTTCGCGCCACACAGAAACAGCCACTGCGCCTGCTCAGTTGTGTCTTAGCTTAGCTTAGCTTAGCTTAGCTTAGCTCTGCTAAACGCTGCTCATACATTGTTATGATAAAGCTAACTGAGCTAACGGTGAGCTGCAAAATTAAACATCCTAGATATAAATTCAGATCAGTTTGACCATGAAGGCTGCCAGCTGTGTTGCAAACTGAGGGATAATTAATTACAGATATAAAATCCAAAGGGGTTTTACACTGTTTAATACACCGTGAAAGAATGTTGAAAGAGCAGAAAACTATTTAATGTAATTGTTCTTTTTTATTATTAAGACAATGTGGGAAATCAGTTACAATGATCCTTAAATAATGAGAAAATAAATATAAACCTGAATAATAGCATATAACTATAATAAGTTATACAACTAAAGAATGATACATTAAATTAAACTACTAAATGAAAAATAAGATCAGCTATGAGCTTTTAAAATAATGTCCCATGATTATTAATAATTAACAAACTGTAGGTGCTGCTGTCTCAACCTCTCACACTCTCACACACACACACACACACACACACACACACACACACACACAGAGTCAGTGTTTTGTAATACCATAGATAAGCTAACATACACGGTACGATCCACATCACCTCTCATGCCTCAGTATGACGTCACAGCTCTCACGTGTTGTTGTGTGTTCCAGCGGATGGAGCGGCGGCGTCCAGCCCGGGGAGACGTTTGTCCTCTGCGGTGTAAGTCTTTAAGGACGAATGCCATCTTCAAACAGGAGAGAACAGCTGAAGTAAACTGTGACGTCATGATGACACGTGAACACGTCAGCTGTTTGAATAAAGTTTGGTTGAATTCCCCCATCGACGCGTTGACCAGTGAGGCCAGCGAAGACGAGCTGGGACGACTGGACATCGACCTGGACAGGAAGTCCAGACAGCTCAACCTGACGTCCAGCAACGTGCGCGCCATCCTGCACGTGAGACACACACACTGGTGGAAATATTAATTACTGATATCCACAATTGTTTTTACATTACAGATTTCATAAAAGGAATGTTACTTTTCTAAAATTCAAATTTGTGGAAATTAGATATTTCACATACACTTCACAAATCTGAAACACAGCTAACAAGTAAAAATTGGCAAGTGGCACGCGTTTCCACAAAGTATTAGCATTATCATTATTTGAATATTCATGATAGACATAGCCTATTTAAAAGTCGAACAATAGCTTTGTGGTACTTTACTAACATGCATCCACACGTCTGAAATAGTTTAGTGATATGTCGGATGTGTTGGAAAAGCAAATGTTGACAATTGTTAAAATTATATTTCCTTGTAACAAATCCTTCTTTAACATGTGGAAATTCAATTACCTGTAGTTGTTATTCTTAAGAGTGAAAAAGTAATTCCTAATATCTATGATCTTTAAATGAGCAGCAAGATGTGTGACGTGTTCTGTGTCGTGTCAGGAGGTGATTACCCATGAGCGCGTGGTGGCCATGATGAAAACTGCCATCAGAGACACTCAGGACCTGCCCATGTTCGTGAGTCTCCATGTTGGAGAGAGAGACAAACTGTCTGTCTGAACCTGTCTGTCTGAACCTGTTTGAACCTGTCTGTCTGAACCTGTCTCTCTGTCTGTCAGTCTGTCTGAACCTGTGTGTCTCTCATCAGGAGCAGCAGATGACTCGATCCAAACTGAAACAGGCCGTTCAGCAGGGACAGGTGAGCTCAACCTCCCACAATCCTCTCATACTTTAAAACTTTCAGAACAAGTTTAATGTATCTGTCTCCTTGTCTGATTACAGCCACTGAACTGGAGTCTGTCAGCCATGAACACAGCCACACTCAAGGTAAACTAACTCATCCAGTCCTGTCTCTCTCTTTGCCTGTCTGTCTCTCTAACTGTCTCTCTACCTGCCTGTCTCTCCTGCAGCCTCCTCAGTTTGTGGACATCGATCTTGAGGAGGATGAAGACTCGTCAGATGAAGAGTATTGTCCAGATGAGGAAGAGGAGGAGGAGGAAGACACAGCCGAGGAGGTCAAGGATTCTTTGACCTTTGAATCAAAATAGTTGATTGATCTGGTTGAAAAATACCAGAATGTTCCTGTAATTAAGAGTTAGTGATTGAAACTCATTATGTGTTTGTATTTGCAGACCTTCCTCAGTGATGCAGACAGCTTGACTTCACCTCCCAGAAAGCATCAGGGCTCTCAACCCAAACATCTGGCAGACCACAGGACCAATGAACCCCCACAGGTACACTGTCCCCAGACCTTCTGCGTGTACCGTGAACTCTGACCTTCTGCAGGTACTCTGACCTCATGCCGATACCTTGACCCCTGACCTCCTGCAGGTACCCTGACCTCTTTTAGGCACTCTGACCTGCTGCAGGTACCCTGACCTCCGATGTCCTGCAGGCACCCTGACCTCCTGCAGGTACCCTGACCTCTGACCTCCTGCAGGCACCCTGACCTCCTGCAGGTACCCTGACCTCCTGCTGGCACCCTGACCTCTGACCTGCTGTAGGTACCCTGACCTCCGACCTGTTTTTTAGAGATTTACAGGACACCTGGGGGTACAGGTGATGACCTCTGACCTCCTGCTGGCACCCTGACCTCTGACCTCCTTTAGGCACTCTGACCTGCTGCAGGTACCCTGACCTCCTGCAGGCACCCTGACCTCCTGCAGGTACCCTGACCTCTGACCTCCTGCAGGCACCCTGACCTCCTGCAGGTACCCTGACCTGCTGTAGGTACCCTGACCTCCGACCTGTTTTTTAGAGATTTACAGGACACCTGGGGGTACAGGTGATGACCTCTGACCTCCTGCTGGCACCCTGACCTCTGACCTCCTTTAGGCACTCTGACCTGCTGCAGGTACCCTGACCTCCTGCAGGCACCCTGACCTCCTGCAGGTACCCTGACCTCCTGCAGGTACCCTGACCTCTGACCTCCTGCAGGTACCCTGACCTCCTGCTGGCACCCTGACCTCTGACCTGCTGTAGGTACCCTGACCTCCAACCTGTTTTTTAGAGATCTACAGGACACCTGGGGGTACAGGTGATGACCTCTGCCTGCGCTTCTCATCACCTCCTCACTGCTCCTGAGTCTTCCTTCCTGGAGAGACTGAATGCTGTGGAGGAGGAGCTGGACTGCAGCCCTGCTTTCACCTATAATCAGGTAACCCCGCCCCCCCGAGGCCCACCCACACCTTTTACCAGAAAACACCCCAGCCCCGCCCACACCTATTACCAGTTAAAACTCCACAGCAACCGCCTGTTTCTCTTTACCTGTCTGTCTCAGTCTCTGGAAAGAAAAGCCGATGATGATGGTGATGGTGGTCATGAAGGCTCCAGCGGTTTGGCGTACCGCACACGCTCCAAACTACGTCTGGTTAACGTTCCTCTGGGTCAGCTGGAGGCGGAGCTTCTGGCCCCTGACATCACCGCTGACATGTACGAGCATAGCGCTGCCCAGCGGGAGGAGGACCGTCATTGGACGAAGTGGCTGCGGGGTCTCATGGCCCCCGACAGTGAAGGTCAGGCGGACAGCAGAACTGTCAAAACAAAAGTCTAATTTCATCTTTGTGTTCTGAAACAGTTATTACCAGTTCCTGTCTGCTCTCATGGTTTCCTGTTTTCACATTTAAATTTTTTTTTATTATTATGTTGTCACAGCGCTCAGGCTTCAGTAAACCCTCAAGTTTTATTAAAAATCTGGATTTTATTTCTCTGAACTGTTTAGGCTGCATTCACACCAAACCAGGCTCCGTGTTCTCCCATTCATCTGAATGATGGTATTGTGTTTAGGCTGTGTTGTTTGAATCTCAGACAGCTGGCTGAACATGCTTGTTTCCTCAGAGGAAGCCGATGACGATGACGACCCAGAGTACAATTTCCTGGAGGACCTCGATGAACCCGACCTGGAGGACTACAGGACAGACCGGGCTGTACAGATTACCAGTAAGTGTTGTGGACTGCGTCCGGGTCAAGGCCTGCAGGACCCCCGACCCTATGTTCTTCTGTCCTCCCCTCAGTGTTAACACTTATTCTTCTTTTTCAGAGAAAGAAGTGAATGAGCTGCTGGAGGAGCTCTTTGATACAGTGAGTTGGTGTTTCTACTAATGATGATGCAAGAACTGCAAGAAACATTTTCAGCAACTTCAGGAACATTTGAGGAACATTTGAGGAACTCAGGAACGTTGCCTCCTTTCTGAACAGACAGCTTTTAGTTGATCAGTGAGGACTTTGTGACAAATTGGATCAGATAGGAAATTCAAGTACGGCAGTAGCTCAGTCCTGAGTGAGGACTGGTACCTGGAGAAGTGCCAGTTCGCATCCTGTGCACTGCCGAGGTGCCCTTGATCAAGGCACCGCACCCCCACACTGCTCCCCAGGCGCTGTATATATACTGTAATTGCTTAAATGCACAATCAAAATGTCACTGTTTGTGCGGTTCTGTGTACATGTAGTACAAGTATTCAATTCAAATCCTCCATTTCCGTTTTTTTGTCAGGAAATTGTTTGAGGAAGTTAGAGAAACTCAAACTTGTGGCGCGGATTCTTTTAGTTTAATCTTAATGTCCGTACCCAGGACGTTCACTGGTGTTGGGGGAGAATGATGGCGCCTCCTGAAGTCCACCACCAGCTCCCTGGTCTTCCCTGCGTTTAGCAGGAGGTGGTTCCTCTGGCACCAGAGGGAAAAGTCCTGTGTCAGCTCTCTGTACTCCTTGTCATCCCCATCAGAGATGAGACAATAGCAGAGTCATCAGAGAACTTCTGAAGCTCTGTTGTGGGTGAAGTCTGCAGTGTAGAGGGTGAAGAGACACGGTGCCAGAACCGTTCCTTGGGGGGCCCCATGCTGTGGACAATCGTGTCCGAGTGACACTCCCGGATCCTCACGTACTGTGGACAGTTGGTGAGGTAGTCCAGAATCCAGCTGGTGAGGTGATGATCCACCCCCGAGCACCCCAGCTTGTCCCACAGCAGCCTGGGTTGAATGGTGTTGAAGGCACTGGAGAAATCAAAGAACATGATTCTCATAGAGCCCCCAGCCTTCTCCAGGTGAGAGAGGGATCTCTGCATCAGGTGACGCTGTCATCCACCCTGATGCCAGGTTGGTGTGGGTGGAGAAGCAAGAGACAGAGTGGGTGTGTGGAATAGCTGAACGCTGGGGGTTGAGGGAGGGTGCAGGGTGAAGATGACAGGGTCCTATCCCGGTGGTATGGACAATTTAGGGTTAAATTACAACAAGAAGTCTTCCTCATATTCGCTCTCAAACAAAGAAACTGTTGCTTTCAAATCTTTATCTTAGTTCCTCAAACAAAGAGTCTGGACATTTTGGTTCCTTTGTTCAGGGAGTGTTTGGTCGTTTTGTTTGACACTAATGTCTCTTTACTGCACAGCTCCAGGAGGAGGAAGCAGCAGCTGAGGAGCAGCAGGAGGAGGAGGTGCCGTCACAGAATGGACCCAAATTCAACATCCCGCCAGCTTTACGGTAAAACCCCTTCACAGAGTCCTGATGCAAGATGGGAGGTCATACATCTACACAAACACCTGTACACAGTGCTGTAGGTCCTCCTTTCGGGACAGTGCAGCAGAGAAGTGCTGTTACTGTTTGGGTAAGGAGGAAGAGAAATGTCCTCTGCTAATGCTTCTTCACACGGAGCACATGAAGAAGAATCACGCTGAGGGGAGACATGTGTCAATCGTCTGAAACAAACATGTCCCCTTTTTGTTCAAGGCTCTCTGTATTACAGCAGGTGTCTCTTTGTTTCTGTCCACAGTTTTGAAGCACCGTTAGCCAGCATGTTGACAGAGCGACGGCGAACGGTCAGGAAACAGTATGAAGCTCTGCAGCAGAGGAGAGCCCTGCAGGACACGACCAATCATCAGCGTGAAAACACAAACCTGAAGGACATGCCCAGCTCACAACCTGACACCGTCACCGCCGTCTTAGTCCTGCAGAGCCGGGTCTACCCCACTCTCCGCCTGGACCACACCCAGAAATTGCAGCTGCAGCAGCAGATACAGCAGGTACCTGGGACAGCCCTGATAGAGCGTGTTTTACCCAGATCCAGGTCAATCCAAAGTAACGGTTTGTGTTTCATAGTTTCCTTTAGTGTTTCACATAATGAACACATTCCTTTAAATAAACCTTTTCAAGAAACTGCAGCATTTCCAGTTTTAGTTTAGTGAAATGTTTCTCTCTCACAGCATGTGCAGCTGCTGACTCAAGTTCACCTGCTGACTCGCCATGTGGACGCCCTGAACCACGAAACCAGCATCACCAAACACTACCTGGTCAGTAAACAACAAACACTTCCTGGTCAGTAAACAACAACACAAACACTTCCTGGTTAGTAAACAACAACACAAACACTTCCTGGTTAGTAAACAACAAACACTTCCTGGTTAGTAAACAACAAACACTTCCTGGTTAGTAAACAACAACACAAACACTTCCTGGTTAGTAAACAACAAACACTTTCTGGTTAGTAAACAACAACACAAACACTTCCTAGTTAGTAAACAACAAACACTTCCTGGTCAGTAAACAACAAACACTTCCTAGTTAGTAAACAACAAACACTTCCTGGTCAGTAAACAACAAACACTTCCTGGTTAGTAAACAACAAACACTTCCTGGTTAGTAAACAACAACACAAACACTTCCTAGTCAGTAAACAACAAACACTTCCTGGTCAGTAAACAACAAACACTTCCTGGTTAGTAAACAACAAACACTTCCTGGTTAGTAAACAACAACACAAACACATGTCTTGTCAGGAGGAGCTGCAGCAGTTTGCCGGACGTCGGGAGGAGCTTCTTCTCTCCAGCAGTTTCAGAGTGTGTAACCTGCAGGAGGCGCTGGATCTCCTGCAGGAGGAGGAGCAGAGGGCCGAGCCTCCTGCTCCTCCTCCTACTCCTGCTGCCTCTGGACGCTGGCTCCCCAGGATGACTCCTGCGACCAACAGTAAGAAGGAGAAATAGCCTGTTGTTGTGTTTGGTTGTTCCAGCAGTTTGTTCTGGTTCTGGTTTTAGTTCTGGTTCTGGTTTTGTTCAGGCCTCGCTTTCCCTCTGATGCCCGCCGATGCGGCCTGGCTGTTCGCCACACGTCCTGTCTTCCTTTACACAGAACTTCTTCCTGTCTGCTGTCTGGACCCCACCATCCAGACCCGACAACGGCGGAGTGTTTACACCGCAGGAGAGGACGGGTACATAAACACTGATACACAATATTCACATGTATCAACATTAATATACAATACACAGCTCGCCCACAGCTCGCACTGTGAGCCAGGCGGGGCCAGTGCTGCTGATGGGAGACTCGAGCATACCGTTAGACAACTTATGAAGGGAAAGTTGCACGCACACACTGTGTATTGTACAATTACAGTAACATTTCCCATGATGCCTCTGTGCAGTTTGATTGTCCTGGGTCTGAAGCACTTCGAGGGGGCGGTCCAGTCGGATCAGCTGATCAGCACCTTCCTGCTCTGCAAGACTCGGTGGAACTTCAGGAAACACGTCAGAGAGATGAGCGGGCCAAGAGCACCGCACGGCAGCGTCATCAAGGTGATGCCACATACGCTGTCTGAAGCCCGTTACACCGTTTCGTCTGATTGTCTTTTGTTTTTGTCAAGAATACAGAACACGAATATTAAAACGGGAAATACATTTGAAAAATATGTATTGTCAAATTTTGTGCATTTTTTTCTCCCCGTGAATAAAGGATCAACGATCAGGTGTAAACTATAGTCGTGTAGCCTAGCTTATGATGAGGATTTCAAAACTTTCACAAGGAAATCCCTGCACAAGCTGAATCTGTTCAAACCTTTTATTGTTGGTGTTGACACTCTCGCAGATTCACATCCCTGCTGGTTGAAGAGTTTTGATGCGAAATATTCTGTGTTGATTATTAGTTACGCTGTGTAAAGGCCTTTAGTCGATTTACAGAAAAATAATCGTCAACTACATAAATAATCGTTAAAGTAATTTTTCATACAAAAACGGCGGATATGGAAAATATGAAGATTTGCTGCTTTTTTCTGTTTTATATTAAAGTGACAAAACAAGACATTTAAAGATACATAGTTAGATCCTAGAAACTGGGATGAACTTTTGACATTTCATACCAAACCATTAATCTAGAAGATTGTTGGTTGCAGCATACAGTCTGGACCGCTGAAGTTAAACTCTGTTCATGTTTCCAGACATTCCTGACGCAGCGAGTCGTCCCCCCGCTGCCGCTCGCCTGCAGCAGAGTTCATCTGGGAGAGCAGCACCCCCCGGTGGACAGAGACACCGCCAACATGCCAAACTGGCTCAAGGTCTCACAAATGGACTCTGTTACTATTTTAAATTACAGGATTATATCAACATGAACCAGATATTCAGTGAAATCAGTCGTCCTTGTTTCTGCAGCTCACTCATTCTCTGTGTTTCTTTGCTGCAGAACAGTCAGCTGATCATCCAGAAGACCCTGCTCACCTCCACCTGTTACCCCCCCTCCCTCCCCTCTGGCTGCACCCTCAGGCTCCACCCCCACTGGCTCAACAAGTCAGGCCACGCCCCTCCCCCCTCCCACAGACGCCTCTTCGCCTTGGCCCACAATGCATCTCTGCTGCCTCTCGCCAAAGCCCCAGCAGACAGAAAGCCAATCAGCATCCTGCCCCTCCCCCCTCCAGGTGTCACGTTACTCTCTGACCCCCCCACTTTGTCAGGAGTTCTGCCTCCCACTTGTGGGGCCGTTCCCACAGTACCTGCCCATCCCGTGTGTGCTGACATCATCCCGTCCTGCCTTCCTATTGGCCAGAGGACGCAGAAGAGCAAAAACGGCATCCCCGTCTTCCTCCCCCTGCCCTCCCCTCCCAACCCTGACACTACAAATCCCAGAATGCCATGCTCAGCTAACGCTGTGAAGCCTGGGTACATCCTCCTCCAGATGGTGTGGACTCCACCCACTGTCACCCCCCAGCATGCTCTTGGGCAACAGCTCCACGGATCAATCAAGGAGGAGCAAGAGGAGGAGAGACAGGTGGGGGAGGTGAGACAGGTGGGGGAGGATAGTTCAGCTTCAACATCAACACTGAGCCCGGCGTCCTCCTGTGCAGGAGAGCAGGAGGATTGGACCCCTTGGGGGGTCTGTTTGAACGGAGGAGGGGAGGATGAGGGGAGGGAGGAAGCAGGTGGGGTAGGAGAGGGAGAGGACGAGGAGGGACAGAGGGAAGACGGGGGAGAAGAAGAGGAGGGACAGAGGGAGGACAGGGGAGAAGAAGAGGAGGGACAGAGGGAGGACGGGGGAGAAGAAGAGGAGGGACAGAGGGAGGACGGGGGAGGAGAGGGGGAGGACGATGATGGAGACAAAGATAAGGATGAAGATCAGGACCGGCAGGGTGAGGAGGAAGAGGAGGAGGATTTTGATGACCTCACACAGGATGAAGACGAGGAGGAAGTGATGTCATCAGCGTCAGAGGAGTCTGTGCTGTCTGTTCCAGAGTTACAGGTACAATAGGAGGTCAACTATCCGTGGTTCCTCTTTGCAACCTTTCTGAACGAAAGTGTCCATGTACTCATTGTCCAACATTAAAGTGATCCTTGCCAGAATACCAAAGAAGATTTCTCCTTCCACTATGAAGAATGAGATGTTATCAAATATCGGCTAATGGCGCATTCCCACTATATGTTATGGCACGCTCTAGTCAACTCGTCAACTTGAGTACAGTACCTCATACTTTTTTCCACCGTGGTCGGGGTTCCAAGTGAGCTGAGTCGAAACTAGAAGGTGGAGTTGAAACACTGCAGACCACTGATTGGTCAGAGACAACTACCTTCAATAGCGGCCGCAATTTCTTTATTCACTTGACCCAGATTTTTGATAATGACATCCTGCAACACTACGCGACACACTACTACGTGCACCACTAGGTACATTACTACGTGCACTACCGCGTACACTACGCTGTACACTACTATGCTGACCTTCGACCTTTCTCTTTAAGAGGCCATGATGCAACTCACCTTTTGATCTTTTACTTTAGGAGACCATGAAACAACTGACCTGGCTGGCGGCGGAGCAGCGGCTCTGTGCAGACGGCGACTCGGAGGAAGACCACTCTCCGACCTCAGCTGGCTCTCAGGAGGAGGAGGAGGAGGAGGAAGAGGAGGGGCCTAAAGGGGAGGAGTCCGGAGAGGGGGGGAGCAGTAAGGCTGGAGGAGACGAGGAGACGCCGTCAGGAGAGGGGACACCCAGAGGAGGAGGGAGATGTCCTGGACGAGGACGAGGTTAGAGCTTTCCCTTATATCTGCACAAAAAAGTTCCTTACTGTGGTTTAACAGTCCGTCTTCTCTCTGCAGGTCAAAGCCGACCTCTTCGCGGTCTGAGGCGGAGTCGCCAGGGGCGTCACAGTAAAGACGCCGCCAAACTGTTACTGCTGTATGATGAAAACATCCTGAACAACGACCCACACAGAGAGAGCAAAGATGTGGCGTTTGCCCAGGGTTACCTAAACAGGGTGAGAACACAAACACTGACTCATCAAACACTCAGAACATGACTTGACAAAGACTTTCAGTTGACCTCGAGGAAGTTCTGACAAACTGTTTGATGACTCAGGAAGGGAAAGCAGGAATTGGGTCAGGCTGTCTGCTCCTGATATTTTTGAACCCGACCAACACGTCCTCTGGGAAGAAGGCAGAGTTTGAAGACTCGGGGGAAGACCTATGCATATCCCTGGCAGAGGTTGCTGACGTAGTCAAAAAGCTCCTCGGCCGCAAGGTGCCAGGGGTGGATGAAAGTTGCTGAGATGCTAAAGGCTCTGGACATTGCTGGCTGTATTGGCTGAACACCTATTCAGTGTGGCGTGGAGGCTGGGGACAGAGCCTGCGGAGTGGGAGCCTGGGGTCCATTTTTCAAAAGGGGGACCAGAGGTCACAATATGGTAGTATCACACTGAAAGTTTATTCAAGGGAGCTAAAATGAGGCACTGACCGATTGTTGAACCACAGATTCAGGAGGAGCAATGTGAACTCCGTCCTGACAGCTCTTTACCCTGCAGGGCTGGTGGGGGTATCATGGGAGTTTGCCCATCCAGTCTACATGTGTTTTGTGGACTTGGAGAAGGCGTTCTACGTGTCCTCCATGGAGTCCTGTGGGGGGCACTGTGGGAATATGGCGTATTGGGGTCGCTGCTACAAGCCAGTCCTTGTATACAAAGTGAGAACTGTGTCCGTGTACTAGGCACAAAGTTGTCGCCGATTCAATTTGTATTTTTCATTTTCAACATGGACAGGATCTGAAGGCGCAGTCGGGTGGAGGAGGGGGTCCAGTTTGGGACCTCAGAATTGCGTCTCTGCTCTTTGCAGATGATGTGGTTCTCTTGGCTTCATTAGACCGTGACCTCCAGCACACACTGGGCGGTTTTCAGTCGAGTGTCGGGATAAGAGTCAGCACCTCCACATTTAAGGCTGTGGGAGTGAGTTACTGCCCCAAGTTTCCCATAGAATTAGATTATACCTGTGGCGGTAGCTGCCTGTGGGCAGGTAGGGGTCACGGGGCAAGGCAAGGTTAGACACACAGCGCGCAGCACTACAATGAAATAAGATTGCCATGTCTCTTTACACTTTGATGTGTACTTATGTTAAACTAAAGATTAAGCAATAAAACAATGCCTTGCACAATAAAAAAAAATAAAAAAGGTAAACTTTGGTGGTCATTAATAGACCTGGGTGACCTGGGTGGCCCGACAAAGTATAGTCTATGTGTGGGAAACACCGCCAAGCGAGTTCTTGGAGTATCTCGGGGTCTTGTTCACGACTGAGGGTAAAATGGAGCGTGGGGTGGATAGGCGGTTTGGAGCAGGTTCAGCAGTGATGCAAGCATTGTACCGGACCATTATGGTTACTGGGATCCTTCTTAGAGGTTTACCTCTGAACAGCATCCTCCTGGTCCTCCTGTTAAAGGTTTTCCGTACAAGCACAACTGGTAAGAGGCCCCTTGGTGGACTCAGAACATGCTGTAGAAATGTTATGTATCGTCTGGAGCGCCTTGGGGTTCCCCAGGAGGAGCTGGAAAACGTTTCTGGGGAGATGTATGGAATATTCTTTTGAAAGTTAGGTTTGTTTAAAGTTTTTACGATTTAGCGTGTAGCATGTCACTGCAGGTATCTGATGACTGTTGCTGTGTGTTTCCAGGTGCGTGAGGCGCTGCAGGACGTACCTGGACAGGTAGAGGAGTTTGTGTCTCTGCTGAACAACTTCGAGGATGTGGGAGAAGGACAGGAAGTGAGGCTGTTGTTCAGGAAGCTGCGCTGCATCCTGGGAGACCGGATGGACCTCCTCAGAGATTTTGCAGCTTTCCTGCATCCTGAGCAGGCGCTGCAGTGTGGACTGGTGAGCAGCACAGGTGTATGACCTCGAGTGTATGACTTTGGGTGTAATATCTCTGGTGTATGGTATGACCTCGGTTGTATAACCTTGGGTGTATAACTTCAGGTGTATGATCTCAGTTGTATAACCTTGGGTGTATGACTTCAGGTGTATGACCTCGGTTGTATAACCTCGGGTGTATTATTTTGGGTGTATCACTGCATTGTATGTTTTCCACAGTAATATCACAGAGAGGGCCAAAATTAAAAACTGGGCCAAGGGCCAAACGTCCACATTTATTGAACAGGATAGACGTATTTAGGTAGCTACGTTCTCCGAGTATCCACATGTGTCAGAGCCAGATGTTTGGACTCTTTTCTTAGCTGCCAGTTAAATGTTTGGGGTTCTTAGCTGTGGAAACCCTCAGTGAGTGAAGGTGTGCATCAGTGAGACACCTGTGTGGGTTTTTGTTCATCTTCATCACAGAGAAAATCTGTTCACACAGGTGTGTGCTTCCAAACATGCAAAGTATCTGAGCGGCATGAAGCAGTAAAATTTTAATTTCTGCTTCGTTATGTCGCACAAAAAGGCCAGCTCACATCGCCACTTTTTTGTCCCAGAGATCTGTGGTGTGTTTCCTTTTGCTTTCCAAAAACTGGCAGATTTCCTCACGCAACTCTAAAAATCTATTTAGCACTTTCCCTCAACTCGGCCATCGCACCGCCATGTTCAGAATGTATCTCGTCAGGAAAAGACTTACATTGGCTCTTATAAAGTTAACCGTCTGTGTTACGACTCCAGAGCTTTAATACACAGCGCTTCCTGGTGTATGATTCAGTGATACACCGTCAGCTCACCTGCACAGTTCTCCCGCTGCATCTTCTCCCGCATCCTGTCCACTGATCCGCTCTTTTCACCGCGCATCCATCTGTCGTCAGTCCCGTCAGTTTGTCCCGGGGCAGCTTCATTTCTCACGCATTTAGATACTTCCTCAAATATATATTTTCCTGTGGTTGTGCCATGCATTGATAACTGATAGCTGATAACACTTCAGTTTACAGTTCAGGTGTTTCGCACTTCACTCTTCACACTTCACACTTCATACATTATATTTCATTCATTTATCACACTCTCTTTTAGGAAATCATTTGGACATTTTCACATATTTTGTTTGGTAAATTGTCACATTTTCTTTACATTTTTCATATAGGATATTTTTAAGGACATTATTAGGACGTTTTGGACTTTTGACATTCTTCCCATATTTTTAGGACATTTGTCACGTCCAAAAATATTTCACACTTTTTTTGACCAAAAATGTAAACGCAACACTTTTTATTTTTGCTCCCATTTTTCATGAGCTGAAATCCAAGATCTAGGACTTTTTCAAATATTGTTCACAAATTTGTTTAAATCTGTGTTAGTGAGCGCTTCTCCTTTGCCGAGATAATCCATCCACCTCACAGGTGTGGCACATCAAGATGCTGATTAGACAGCATGATTACTGCACAGGTGTGCCTGAGGCTGCTCACAATAAAAGGCCACTCTAACATGTGCACAAAGCCACAGATGTCGAAGTTTTGAGGGAGCGTGTAATTGGCATGCTGACTGCAGGAATGTCCACCAGAGCTGTTGCCCGTGAATTCAATGTTCATTTCTCTACCATAAGCCGTCTCCAAAGGCGTTTCTGAGAGTTTGGCAGTACATCCAATCGGCCTCACAACCGCAGACCACGTGTAACCACAGCAGCCCAGGACCTCCACATCCGGCATGTTCACCTGCAGTCTGAGACCAGCCACCCAGATAGCTGAAGCAACAATCGGTTTGTATAACCAAAGAATCTCTGTACAAACTGTCAGAAACCGCCTCAGGGAAGCTCCTCTGCACGCTCGTCATCCTCACCGGGGTCTTGACCTGATGGCGTATGGCGTCATGTGGGTGAGTGGTTTGCTGATGTCAACGTTGTGAAGCGAGTGGTCCATGGTGGTGATGGGGTTATGGTATGGGGAGGCAGATGTTATGGACAACGAACACGGGTGCATTTTATTGATGGCATTTTCAATGCACAGAGATACCGTGACGAGATCCTGAGGCCCATTGTTGTACCATTGGATTTCAGCTCATGAAAAATGGGAGCAAAAACAAAAGTGTTGCGTTCATATTTTTGGTCAGTGTAACTTTAGTATTTCTGTGTCACTAATAAGTTATTGATTACTTATAATCATTGATGTAACTCTGTCCCAACTGCAGTTTGAGGAACAGCAGGCGTTTGAACGCAGCCGTCGTTTCCTGCGACAGTTAGAGATCAGTTTTGGAGATAATCCGTCTCATTATCAGAAGATCATCAAAGCTCTGCAGACCGGTCCAGACCTGAGTCCAACCAGCATCCACGAGGTACAGAACCAGTTTAACATCATCCAGAACCAGTTTAACATCGTCCAAAACAAGTTTAACATCATCCGAAACCAGTTTAACATCACCCAAAACCAGTTTAACATAATCCAGAACCAGTTTAACATCATCCAGAACAAGTTAAACATCCAAAACAAGTTTAACATCATCCGAAACCAGTTTAACATAATCCGAAACCAGTTTAACATAATCCAGAACCAGTTTAACATCATCCAGAACCAGTTTAACATCATCCAGAACCAGTTTAACATAATCCAGAACCAGTTTAACATCATCCAGAACCAGTTTAACATCATCCAGAACCAGTTTAACATCATCCGAAACCAGTTTAACATCATCCAGAACCAGTTTAACATCATCCAAAACAAGTTTAACATCATCCAAAACAAGTTTAACATCATCCAGAACCAGTTTAACATCATCCAGAACCAGTTTAACATCATCCGAAACCAGTTCCCAGAACATTGATCAGTGCATATCTGCTGGTATTTCAGCTGAAGGCTCAGATGGCCATGCTGCTAAAAGGCCACACCCATCTCCAAGCTGAATTCTGGGTATTTTTTGACGAACTCCGCCCCACTCCGGCCCGCCCGGGACAGTTTGAAGAAGCTCATTGGCCGGAGGACGGGGGCGGGTCAGACTGCGGAGAGGGCGTCGGCCTTTTGTCGGGAGGTGGAGTCGGCAGCGGCTTTGAGGAAGTGACGCTTCCAGAGCTGGAGGAAGAAGAGGAGGGGCATAAGATCCAACCAATTACGAGCCGGCGACAGAGGAGGAAGCTGGACGCCCACAGAAACTACAAGGTCAGCAAATACACACAGTTACAGTTTGTGACATGAACGTGACAGAAAATAAAAAAGGCGCTCTCTCCTGACCAATAGAACGGAGGCTATCGCCTGTTTTTAGCAGGTGTTAAACAACCCGCATGTACACGGTCAAGAGAAGTGTTCTGTGAGCTCTCGGACATGTTCTCACATTTATATAAAAATGTTCTTTCTGGTGTTTCAGGACTGTGATTGGTCAGATAACCGCAGACACCGCAGGAAAGGATGCTCCCACTGCCACGGCAACAAGACCCCAGGGGGCGTGTCCAGAGCCATGAAGAGTCTCGACCCTCTGTACGCTCAGATAAGCCCCGCCCACGATGACCGAGGGGACAAAGACCTGAAGGGGATCGAGGACAGCCCACCGCCAGGTAACACATCACCTGTCCATCTGTATATCCAGTGATAAAGTTGTTTCTGATGATCCGTCACAAAACTTTGTTTCTGTCGACAGATCGCACTGGTGCATCATGGGAAGGCTCGTTCCCTCTGATGGATGAGGAGGAGGAGGAGCTGGATGACGATGAAGAGGATGAAGATGAAGAGGAGAGAAAGACCACTGAGAATGAGCCGGGCCCAACAGTGAAGAGGAGCAGGAGAGAGGAAGAGGGAGGCTGCAGAGCCTCCTCTGTCACCCCTAACACCTCCTCAAACCCCTCAACCTTTTCTATTTTCTCCATCACCTCCTCTTCCTTCCCCTCTACCACCTCCTCCTCCATGATCTCCTCTCTCTCTGTTCCTCCTCGGCCCAGTCCTCTTCCTGACCTCCCCGTCTGTGCCAAGAACATTTCTCTGACAGCAAGCGGAGAGAAGGTCATTCTCTGGACCAGGTACATCTCCTGCTACACCTCTTTACACCACCTGCTGCACCTCCTGCCACACCGCCTCTTGATTTTATCTTCATGTCTCCAGAGTGAGATGTGTGAATGATATATAATATAATGTAATATATTATAATACAATACAATGTAATGTAATGATATATCATGTATTATATTATAATAATAATAATATATAATATAAAGTAATGTAATAATATGAAATGTAATATATAATATAATATACTATCATAGTTTGAGCAGGAAACCATGGAAACAGCAGGTCTTTGTCCCAAACAGGAGAAAATGTCTCAATCTGATGAAAATAGTCAAAGGTTTCATTCTGATCCAGACGTGAAGCTGAGATCAGAGAAAGATTGTATTACATTCTGCTGTAACACACACCCATTACAGCAGAATGTAATACAATGACAGCAGCTGAGGTTAAACATACTGAATGATGATATTTGTATCAACAGACAACATGATGGAAACATTAAGAATTAGTATAACAGCCGAAAATCTCCCGAGCAAGGCACGAGGGTTAACT
>NW_021166895.1:0-2500 GCF_900634415.1 Cottoperca gobio | reverse complement strand
AGATATTATAGATAGTAGATCTTATATATATCTCTATCTATATCTATTATATATATCATATATATTCTATATATCTATATATATCTATATCTTAATCTATATCTCTATATATATATCTATATATATATCTATATATTATATATATTTTATATATATTATATCTATACTATATATATATTATATATATATATATCTATTATATATATCTAATATATAATATATTATATCTATATATATCTATACGTATATATATATATAGATAGTAGATATGAGAAAGATAATAGTAGACGAGAAATAGAATAGAGAAGAAGTAGATATAGAGAGAATGAGTAGAGAGTAGTATAGAAAAAGAGGCGAAGGAAAGAGGGAATAGAGAGATGGAGAGAGCAGAGGGGATCGGAGAGATAGTAGACCGAGATACGTAGAGTAAGAGACGATAGTATAGTTTATATAATAATTTTAATTATTTAAGAGCGTAGAGAGGGCGAGGACTAGAAGAACCTGATATATTATCTCTATCTCTATATATATAATATCTCTATCTATCTATATATATATATATATAAATAATATATATCTCTATCTATCTATCTATCTATATATATATATATATATATATAGTATATTATATATATATATATAATATATATATATATATATATATATATATATATGCCAGTAAAGACTGCATTGAACCTTCTTTTTAAAGCCTTTTATTTGTCATTATACAAAACATTGTACAACGAGATTCAGAGTGCAACTCTGTCCCAGTGTGCAAGAAATACAAAGACATACATAACCTTAAAAACACGGCAGTAGGACAGACAACATAAGCAATCATACGAGGGAAATAAATAGTTAAGAATAGTTGGTATGGTCAATGTTATTGTTTGAGTCCAATTACGTTCGAGGTACAACAAGCACCGTTTGTAACCATCCAGCTGGTCCTCATGCAAGAGGAGAGCGATGACCACAGCAGTGGTTTTATACTTCTCGTTAAATAAGATTTGGTTGAGGTGATCACCTAATCAGTACTTCATTAAGTAGACTGAGGTGTGCTTGTGTTGGAGTTCAACAGAAACTGGAATGAAATGGCTGCCAGACATGTAAAAAAGACTGATTTAAGAAATATTTGGGTCTCTTCATTTTTTGCAGAGCTGAATATGAGCTGTTTTTGCAGATCGAACCGGGCAGGAAGTGGCTTTGGTCAATTTTCTAAATAAAGAGCGTTTGCAGTAGTTGTACCACATCACAAGGTTAAATGTGTCTGTAGGCTGCAGCACAACAAAGTATGAAATAACAACAAACACAAAGCAGATAAAATAGAAAATGTTATGGGGGAGGTCGGGGGGGTCATCCCTGCGCTCTCTCTCCAGTTTCGGGGTCAACATCATCGTCCAGATCTGAAATGGGAAAAACAAAGAAATCAGGAGCTCCTTCAACAACTTCTCCTTGGACAAAAGTGTCAGCCCCCCCCCCCATCATGTTTGTTGTGAGGGGAGATTGACGCCGCCCCCCCCCCCCATCATATGAAGAATTTACAGAGGTGTATTGGGACAATATTCAGAGAAAAAGCTCTGAATTTGAGATTAATGTTGTAAAATTACAAGCAAAAATATATATATTCTCAGATTATAAATTTGGGAGAAATAAATCAGGAATTCTTTTAATTTAATCTCACAACAGACTGTAAACAGGCTTAAGCACATTAAAACACTTCATGGATTTTTATTCATTTCAAACTACAAGAAAGAAACCTTCTCACCCATACAGTCCTCAGCACGGTTCTGCTGGTTCTCTGCATCCATGTGGAAATCTGCAGGTCAGAAAGTATAATTCCAGAACAATGAACAGAGTTTGGTTGGGACTGTAAACTGTGAAGTGAATCCAATGCAGACAAGTCTTAAACTTGCAGCCTCTCTAATGTCCAGCAGGGGGGGACATACGGACAAGCGGTTGAGTAGTTTACAATGATGAATATTGCACATGGAATATGCAAAACCGTAGTCCAAAAACAAATGGACGTTGTCACAGTGACTATGTCCACTTATAGACCGTTCTGGACACTCACCTGCAGCTGCCTCTGATTGACTGGGAGGTGGGCGGGGCTCCAAGCAGACTGTGCTGATTGGGTTGTTCCAGTATGAGCCAATGGGAGAGGAGTTTGCTGACGACACATCTGTCCAAGAGGAAACAGGAAGTGATGAAATAGATAATAGATCTGTCTTAGATAAAAGCTCAGCCATCAGGAGAGACTCGGAGTAGAGCCGCTGCTCCTTTACGTTGAAAGGAGCCAGTTGAGGTGGTTCGGGCATCTAGTAAGGAGCCACCTGGGCGTCTCCCTAGGGAGGTGTTCCAGGCACGTCCAGCTGGGAGGAGACCCCGGGGAAGACCCAGGACTCGGTGGAGAGATTATATCTCCTCACTGGGAACGCCTCAGGATCCCCCAGTCGGAGCTGGAGGATGTGGCCCGGAGAAGGGAAGATTGGGTTCCTACTGG
>NW_021166894.1:207500-236723 GCF_900634415.1 Cottoperca gobio | reverse complement strand
AGTTCACTGTCTGTCCTCTAGTTAGTTCACTGTCTCTGTAGTTAGTTCACTGTCTGTCCCTGTAGTTAGTTCACTGTCTCTGTAGTTAGTTCACTGTCTGTCCCTGTAATTACTTCACTGTCTGTCCCTGTACTTAGGTCACTCTCTGTCTCTGTAGTTAGTAACTGTCTGTCTCTGTAGTTAGTTCACTGTCTGTCCCTGTAGTTAGTTCACTGTCTGTCTCTGTATTTAGTTCACTGTCTGTCCCTGTACTTAGGTCACTCTCTGTCTCTGTAGTTAGTTAACTGTCTGTCTCTGTAGTTAGTTCACTGTCTGTCCCTGTAGTTAGTTCACTGTCTGTCTTTGTATTGAGTTCAATTGTCTGTCTCTGTAGTTAGGTCACTGTCTGTCTCTGTAGTTAGTTAACTGTCTGTCTCCTGTAGTTAGTTCACTGTCTGTCCCCTGTAGTTAGTCACTGTCTGTCCCTGTAGTTAGTTCACTGTCTGTCCCTGTAGTGAGTTCACTGTCTGTCCCTGTAGTTAGTTCACTGTTTGTCCCTGTAGTTAGTTCACTGTCTGTCCCTGTAGTTAGTTCACTGTCTGTCTCTGTAGTGAGTTCAATGTCTGTCCCTGTAGTGAGATCACTGTCTGTCTCTGTAATTAGTTCACTGTCTGTCCCTGTAGTTAGTTCGCTGTCTGTCTCTGTAGTTAGTTCACTGTCTGTCCCTGTATTGAGTTCACTGTCTGTCCCTGTATTGAGTTCACTGTCTGTCTCTGTAGTTAGTTCACTGTCTGTCCCTATAGTTAGTTCACTGTCTGTCCCAGTAGTGAGTTCTCTGTCTGTCCCTTGTAGTTAGTTCACTGTCTGTCCCTGTAGTTAGTTCACTGTCTGTCCCTGTAGTTAGTTCACTGTCTGTCCCTGTAGGTAGTTCACTGTCTGTCCCTGTAGTTAGTTCACTGTTTGTCCCTGTAGTTAGTTCACTGTCTGTCCCTGTAGTTAGTTCACTGTCTGTCCCTGTAGTTAGTTCACTGTCTGTCCCTGTAGTGAGTTCACTGTCTGTCCCTGTAGTTAGTTCACTGTCTGTCCCTGTAGTTAGTTAACTGTCTGTCCCTGTAGTGAGTTCACTGTCTGTACCTGTAGTGAGTTCACTGTCTGTCTCTGTAGTTAGTTCACTGTCTGTCTCTGTAGTTAGTTCACTGTCTGTCCCTGTAGTGAGTTCACTGTCTGCCTCTGTAGTTAGTCACTGTCTGTCCCTGTAGTTAGTTCACTGTCTGTCCCTGTAGTTAGTTCACTGTCTGTCCCTGTAGTGAGTTCACTGTAGGTAATGTGATTTTGACAAAAACGTATTTAATTCACAAAATGCTTTACCCAACGGTTAGTTCATATAGACCAGGGGTGCCAAAGAGGTTGAGTGTAGTGTAGATCGCCGTATATCAGTGTTTCTCCCCCCCCCAACGGAACCCCGCGACTCCCTCTTTTGATTTTTTTCTTGCTTTGCACATTCACATTCTCTCCTCTGCTCTATTTGCGAAGGGCGGGGCTTCACTCCCGAGCGTTGCACGGACAACACCAGCATTTTTTAATACATGTAGATTACAGTGACCTGGTCATTTTAAAAGTAGTTCACAAGGTCAAAGAAGTGGCGGCACCCCTAATGTAGACTATTTATTACTGAGATGCCACAAGATGCTATATCGCCTCAAAAATGGAGATTTTCTGCTTTTCTGTTTTATATTAAAGCGACAAAACAAGACATTTAAAGACAAACCTTGGACTTGAGACACTGAGACATTTCTCACTATTTTCTGACATTTTATAGACCAAACACTTAATCTGGAGAATAATCTGCAGATAACGAAATGACCGTAGATTATTTGTGCTCCACGGAGCTCAGACTGTAGTTCGTGTTTGTTCCTCTGCAGGCTCCTGTAGTCGTCCTGTACTGTACTTACAGCGAGGAGCACTGAGGCACAAAGAGCCACAGGGGGAAACACTCATACAAGATTAATTAGCAGTGGAGCTGCCGGAGGATTGGAGGATATAAATATCTAAAATATTCATCCGTCAGCCGACCAGGCTGCTGCTGCTGCCCTTGGCACAGTCTCACCCACACCTTCATTTATATGTTCAGTTACTGACCAAACCTGAACCATCAGCTCATCACACGTTTAACTGTGAAGTTACACTTGTAGTCTTTGTTTTAACATCAATACGTGTCTAAATAAAGTGATGAATGGCAGGAATGGTTGGACAAATTGAAAAGTTTCTATCTAAAGACTTCTGAAGGTAATATCTCACGTGTAATACACAGGAGAGGAGGCTGCAGGTCACACTGAACAAGATAAAGGAGAATAATGAGCACATAGAGGGCAGCAGGACTGAGTCAGCATTTTAGCACTTCCTGGTTCCTCGTCTTGAAGTCGATGTTTTTTAATTTATTTATTTGTTTTTGGTTAGAAGCCTGAAATAATGTCTGTAACACAAGTTAAGAGATTTTAACGTTTTATTCTCCGAATATTAATCTCGTCAGTAAATCCACGACTCGTGAGTCTCTGCAGCTTCTACGTGTCTTAAAACATCAGTTACTAACAAGCGTCTAAATGAGACTAAACATCTTCACGCTAACATTAGCCTCCGTTAGCTTAGTGGTGGTGGCATGACGTCATGTGACCTGCTGTAGTTCCTTTATAGCTGACGTTAGCTTCTCAGTATTAGCAGCAGCATTTGCAGTATTAGGCAGCAGTATTTGCAGTATTATCAGCAGTATTTGCAGTATTAGTAGCAGTATTAGCAGCAGTATTTGCCGTATTATCAGCAGTATTTGCCGTATTATCAGCAGTATTTGCAGTATTATCAGCAGTATTTGCCGTATTATCAGCAGTATTTGCAGTATTATCAGCAGTATTTGCAGTATTAGTAGCAGTATTTGCAGTATTATCAGCAGTATTTGCAGAATTAGTTGCAGTATTTGCAGTATTATCAGCAGTATTTCCCGTATTATCAGCAGTATTTGCAGTATTATCAGCAGTATTTGCCGTATTATCAGCAGTATTTGCAGTATTAGTAGCAGTATTTGCAGTATTATCAGCAGTATTTGCCGTATTATCAGCAGTATTTGCAGTATTAGTAGCAGTATTTGCAGTATTATCAGCAGTATTTGCCGTATTATCAGCAGTATTTGCAGTATTAGTAGCAGTATTTGCCGTATTATCAGCAGTATTTGCCGTATTATCAGCAGTATTTTGCAGTATTATCAGCAGTATTTGCCGTATTATCAGCAGTATTTGCAGTATTATCAGCAGTATTTGCAGTATTAGTAGCAGTATTTGCAGTATTATCAGCAGTATTTGCAGTATTATCAGCAGTATTTCCCGTATTATCAGCAGTATTTGCAGTATTATCAGCAGTATTTGCCGTATTATCAGCAGTATTTGCAGTATTAGTCGCAGTATTTGCAGTATTATCAGCAGTATTTGCCGTATTATCAGCAGTATTTGCAGTATTAGTAGCAGTATTTGCAGTATTATCAGCAGTATTTCCCATATTATCAGCAGTATTTGCAGTATTATCAGCAGTATTTGCAGTATTAGTAGCAGTATTGCCGTATTATCAGCAGTATTTGCCGTATTATCAGCAGTATTTGCAGTATTATCAGCAGTATTTGCCGTATTATCAGCAGTATTTGCAGTATTAGTAGCAGTATTTGCAGTATTATCAGCAGTATTTGCCGTATTATCAGCAGTATTTGCAGTATTAGTAGTAGCAGTATTTGCAGTATTATCAGCAGTATTTGCCGTATTATCAGCAGTATTTGCAGTATTAGTAGCAGTATTTGCAGTATTAGTAGCAGTATTTGCCGTATTACCAGCAGTATTTGCAGTATTAGTAGCCATATTTGCAGTATTATCAGCAGTATTTGCCGTATTATCAGCAGTATTTGCAGTATTAGTAGCAGTATTTGCAGTATTATCAGCAGTATTTGCAGAATTAGTAGCAGTATTTGCAGTATTAGTAGCAGTATTATCAGCAGTATTTCCCATATTATCAGCAGTATTTGCAGTATTATCAGCAGTATTTTGCAGTATTAGTAGCAGTATTTGCAGTATTATCAGCAGTATTTGCCGTATTATCAGCAGTATTTGCAGTATTAGTAGCAGTATTTGCAGTATTATCAGCAGTATTTGCATTATTAGTAGCAGTATTTGCCGTATTATCAGCAGTATTTGCATTATTAGTAGCAGTATTAGTAGCAGTATTATCAGCAGTATTTCCCATATTATCAGCAGTATTTGCAGTATTATCAGCAATATTTGCAGCATTGGCAGCATTATTACAGTGTATGTTAGAGTTTCTTTGAGGATATTGACGGTGTTTGCTGCAGCAGTGAGGTTGGCTCTACTGGGACTCTGGAGGACTGTTTACTCAGCACAACAGCAGGTTATTTTTAGAACACACACACACACACCACACACACAGACACACACACAACACACACACAGCCGGGCTGTGACAGTGAGGAAACTGAGAAAGGGAGAACATTAGACAGTTTCCTTCAAACAGCTGTGACCATCAAATACAAGCAATAAAGTTCCTGCTTCCCTGAAAATACATCAGATTATTTCTATTAATGGTTTGTTGCACGGTAGAAAACAACGGTAAAAACACGGTAAAAACACTGTAGAAACACTGTAGAAACACGGTAAAACACACGGTAGAAAACACTGTAAAAACACTGTAGAAACACTGTAGAAACACGGTAGAAACACGGTAGAAACACGGTAAAAACACTGTAGAAACACGGTAAAAAACACTGTAGAAACACTGTAAAAACACTGTAGAAACACTGTAGAAACACAGTAGAAACACGGTAAAAACACGGTAGAAACACGGTAAAAACACTGTAGAAACACTGTAGAAACACGGTAAAAACACTGTAGAAACACGGTAAAAACACTGTAGAAACACGGTAGAAACACGGTAGAAACACTTTGGAAACACGGTAGAAAACACGGTAGGAACACGGTAGAGAAACACTGTAGAAACACTTTGGAAACACGGTAGAAACACTGTAGAAACACGGTAAAAACACTGTAGAAACACGGTCGAAACACGGTAAAAACACTGTCGAAACATTGTAGAAACACGGTTAAAAACACTGTAGAAACACTGTAGAAACACGGTAGAAACACTGTCGAAACATTGTAGAAACACGGTAGAAACACTGTAGAAACACTGTAGAAACACGGTAGAAACACGGTAAAACACGGTAGAAACACGGTAGAAACACGGTAAAAACACTGTAGAAACACTGTAGAAACACGGTAGAAACATGGTAAAAACACTGTAGGAACACGGTAGAAACACGGAAAAAAACACTGTAGAAACACGGTAGAAAACATGGTAAAAACACTGTAGAAACACGGTAGAAACACTGTAAAAACATTGTACAAACACTGTAGAAACACGGTAAAAACACTGTAGAAACACTGTAGAAACACGGTAAAAACACGGTCGAAACACGGTAGAAACACGGTAGAAACACGGTAAAAACACTGTAGAAACACGGTAAAAACACGGTAGAAACACGGTAGAAACACTGTATAAACACTGTAGAAACACGGTAAAAACACGGTAGAAACACGGTAGAAACACTGTAGAAACACAGTAGAAACACTGTAGAAACACTGTAGAAACACTGTAAAAATATTGTAAAATACTGTAGAAACACGGTAGAAACACGGTAGAAACACGGTAGGAACACTGTAGGAACACGGTAGAAACACGGTAGAAACACTGTAGAAACACGGTAGAAACACTGTAGAAAACCCAGAAATACAGAAGAGATAAAGTGCACACAGACGGTGTTTGTGCACAGTAACTGTTCGTGGATATTTTTTTCTCTTTTCCTCCTCTCTGTCTCTGACTGTAGGTGTGTGCGCATGGGTGTTTGTGTCGGGAGTGAAGTCCCGCCCTTTGCGAAACACAGCTCAAATTGTCTGCGAGCCATATGGCATCATCGAAAGAGCTCCTGATTTAGAGAGTACTTATGTATTATATAATATATATATATATATTATATTACATATATGTATATATATATATATAGATCTATATCTAATAATATAATATAAGATATAATATAAGTAATATAATATATATATATATATATATTCTATATATGTATTATATATATATATATATATATATGTATATTATATATATATGTATATTATATATATATATATATATATATATATATATATATATATATTAGGGCTGTTGAATTAACGTGTTAATTTTGATTAATTAATCACAGAAAAAATAATGCAACAAAAACATTAACGTAGATTAATTTTGCTCTTAGATGCCCCCCCCCCCCCCCCCTTGACTCTTTACGTCACCGACGCGGCGCGGCCACAGCAGATGTTACTTGGCCCAGTGAATGGAAAGTTCACATTAATAAACTCCCGGATGTAACTGTTGATGCTCCGCTCTGTGAGATTCCTCCAGCAAAGAATGTTCAAACCATCGGAGAACTTCAAGCCTGAAATATCACCTCAACGCAAAGCACTTAGCAGCTAGCTCGGAGCTAGCTAGCACCGCCGCTGATGCTAAAGTGAGCGACCAGTCTCGTCATCTCTCGATCAGGCGTTCAGACGCAGAATGAGTCGTTCTACCAGAGACACATTAACGTCGGTCTACCTGAGACACATTAACATCGTCTACCTGAAACACATTAACATCGTCTACCTGAGACACATTAACACCGGTCTACCTGAGACACGTTAACATCGTCTACCTGAGACACGTTAACATCGGTCTACCTTAGACACATTAACGTCGGTCTACCTGAGACCCGTTAACATCGGTCTACCTGAGACACATTAACATCGTCTACCTGAGACACGTTAACACCGGTCTACCTGAGACACGTTAACATCGTCTACCTGAGACACGTTAACACCGGTCTACCTGAGACACATTAACATCGGTCTACCTGAGACACATTAACATCGGTCTACCTGAGACACATTAACATCGTCTACCTGAAACACATTAACATCGTCTACCTGAGATACATTAACACCGGTCTACCTGAGACACGTTAACATCGTCTACCTGAGACACGTTAACATCGGTCTACCTTAGACACATTAACGTCGGTCTACCTGAGACCCGTTAACATCGGTCTACCTGAGACACATTAACATCGTCTACCTGAGACACGTTAACACCGGTCTACCTGAGACACGTTAACATCGTCTACCTGAGACACGTTAACACCGGTCTACCTGAGACACATTAACACCGGTCTACCTGAGACACGTTAACATCTGTCTACCTGAGACATTAACACCGGTCTACCTGAGACACATTAACATCGTCTACCTGAGACAAATTAACATCTGTCTACCTGAGACACATTAACATCGGTCTACCTGAGACACGTTAACATCGTCTACCTGAGACACATTAACATCAGTCTACCTGAGACACATTAACAACGGTAAACATAATGTTTATTGTGCACTGAAAGATGTGATGACAGATTTTAAATTACACTTTATGTCAAACTGTTGGTCTGTGTTGTCTGAGATAAATGTGACAGACAAGATATTTGAGAAAGAGTATTAAATAAAAGACATGTTGACAGTTTATAATGCTACTCATTGATTCATCTTCTAAATACATTTGAATATTTTGAAATGCTTCTCACAGCAAATATTGATACATGAGATTAATTTAGATTAATTAATTTTTCGGTATTAATCGCAAATATGAATATTTGCTTGGAAATGTTGATATTACAACTCAAAACATGAAGCAACATCAATTTATTAACGTAAAAATTTAATAATAAGGCAAGTAATTGTATAGTCATTTAAAATTAACCCAAATTGAAATGTAGCATGTAAACACACTAAATTGGTTTAGTTTAGACGGATTATAATATTGTTTGCAATAGTTATTCAGTCTTATTTTGTCTTTTGTATGTTTACTATTGTTCCTTACTAAAGTAGAAGTATTTCTTATCTGTTTACTTGATTAATCGAGGGAATAATCGGTAGAAAACTTGATTACTAAAACAATCGATAGCTGCAGTCCTGATTGATTTTATTCAATTTTTAGAATGATAATTATCAACATCGATCAAAATAAAGGAAACATATTGTGATAACATATTGGTCTAACTCATCCTGGGACAATGAAAAATTTGTTCGGGCCGAGCAAAGATCTTCCCAGAGACGCCTTTCGGACAAAACAGATTTTTGTATGCATGTATGTGGTAACTATAACTTGATATATAGTTATACATATAGATATAACGTTGATGGAGAGAGGCTCCATTGAGTTGCATTGTGATGCGTTCAAGCTTTTTTCAGTAAAAATGAGTGCTGGTAAATGATAACGTTATGATGTGTTCAAATGTAGTCTTGTAAAATTGAGTTTTTGGTGAGAAACTTGAATAAATCCAGGTGTTTGAAGATGATGTTTCGACCTGTAGTGTGACGGACTGATAACACGTCACACCATCGGACGTTGCTCTTTCAAAATGAATTCTGATCCACTTCCTCAATATTACAGGTGCAGCTGTGTGGTGGAGCTTCACTTAACTGTAATTATCAGTGAAGTTGTTAGGTGATAGTAAAGTACAAGCTGAAACGTAGGTTTCAGCTTGTATGTGAATAAACAGACGTGCGGCTGTGGTTCATAATTGTTTTGGAACTCGACCTGTCTGTTAAACTAAGTGATTACACAGAAACACTGTCCATGAGTAATCCAGAACAAGACATTGTTGAAAATAATAATTATCATATTGTTAAATTTATTCATTTAAAGCAGTCCTCAATTATTTGTCTAAAACAAATTAGGAAGTTAGCGTTAGATGGCTAGCCTGATAGCTAACAATGAAAATAAACTCTGCAATATCTAAAACTATTTAAAAAAGACTGAACTTGCTTTGCATTTGTACTGCTGTCCTTCACCAGACCATCAATACAATTCCTACATTTATCATAATATTATTTGTATTATTATTATTATTATTATTATTATTATTATACTTTACCTGGAATAATGTTTTGAATAAGACATTTTTTGATTTGTCCTAAAACTAAGAATAAATGTTGTGAAAATGTAGTAGAAATCATTACATTATATTTCCTCCTACATGTAGACAATATGTTCTAACACTTTGTTTTAAAACTAATTATATCGAAACTGCTTGTGTTCATTTCTTCTTTTCATGTTTTGCAAGATGGAGCCTTGTAATAAAGCAGAAAGTGAGTTCTTAGGGTTAGAAGGTACCTCCTAATGTAAAAAACATTTACACATTTGATAGTTAGACTTTGATATGTTACATGTGTGTATATATATAGTACAGTTGGGGTGTCTGCCGTGTTCAGACTTACACATTTTATTTTTGCTATTTGAAATGCAACAACTAACATCTGAACTCTGCTCAGAAGGCAGATGAATTTATTATATATGTGAACATTATGCTTCCACGTGGCGGTGTGTCTCTGGATGTGGTTAGCGTGTGAGTGATCAACCTGCCGATCTGCCTGTTGTAGGGGAAAGGGGAAAGGGTCGTTGCCATGTTGCTGAAGGAGCTTCCTGCGCCCTCAGAAGGAAACCCCCTCCTCACGGTGACAACCAAGGTTGGCATGACGACCTCAGAGATTAATTTTTGTTCTTTTTATTTCTGTATTTTTTATTCTTGCTTGTTTGCTTGAACCTGAAACCTGCAGCTTCATGTTCAGTTTCATTATTAAGTGATAAATAGAAATAATCCACGCAGCTGTGGTCAAACTGTTTTATTTATTTATCTACAGTCGATCTATCTACCCGGACTTTTATTTTGAAATCTGTAGACCAAAGTGACTTTAAAACCCGACGTAAGAATTATTCAAAGTAGTAAAACATTGTGCTTCTTATAATATTATTTTCTATGAATTTTAATCTTTAAAAAACTACAATGATGGCGGCATTACAACATGAGGTGTGAGCGGCACATTTAACATGTACGTGGCAAATAGAACAGTAGAAAATTAAATAAAGTTTAACATGAAACTAAAGACTAAACTAGCTAATGTAATTAATCATCAATTAATGCATCCATAAAATACATTACAAAACATCCAGTTAAACAATGAAATAATATCTGAATAAAACACGTTTCATCATTTATCTCCAATTATTATGAGAGGTGCTAACATGCTAACAGGAAGTGGTTGACACACTTCCTGGGCGTGTCTATAAGGACCACGGTGCATGTTGTAATTAATCTGCTCGTGTTTAATATTCTGTTTCTTGTACTTCTTAAATAATCTACTTTTCTTTCTGTCCTTCGGTTGTATCGGACCTCCCATCTGAAGTCTGTGGAAGTGAGCAGTATGAAGCATGACGTCAGATCTGAGTCTTTTAGTGGACAGTCGTGCTGTCGTGCTCTTTCACAGGATTAAAAACAAGCATATTCCAGTTGACATGTGGATGTACACGGCCATGTGAATTAGGATTAGGAGGCCAGACACACACAGATCTGTGATCAGATTAAATCAGGCCTCAGATTGAAACACTGAATTACAGGTTTCACGTTGTCCTATGTTTCCCAGAATGCCTTTTCGCAACTCACACAAGTTTGACCACGTGATCATTTGTTTATTCCCGTAGCAGTGAACGCATTAAAAGAAACAGAAATAATTCATGATGGTTTGTAAAAAATCATGTTTGTCAGGTCTGCAAGACGACAAGCAAACAACTCTTAAAATGCTTGTTTTCTGAATGGAGTTTGGTTGATCAGGGCTAAGCTAACATTGTAGCTGTTCTATCATCTAAATGAGGCCTCAATATGTTTAAAAGGGCATCAAGGTGAAACAGGTTTTATTTCTCTGCAGCTCCATGATGCTGTCAGAGCTTCTAATGACAGTCTGAGCCGTCAGTGCACACACACTTTTGTGGACGTACACTGATGAAGGATTACACTGCAGCGCTCTCTCTCTCAATGTTTAATTCCGAGCCACCTGCTCACTCCTGTGGAAGCCTGTCAGTCAGTTCATTAGATCAGCTGAAGCTCTGAGAGCCGGACTAAATATTTCTGCTATTTTATAATCTTCACGTGGAGCTCAGATATGTGTTTCCTGTGGCACTGGGGGCTGAACACTCCGTGGACCGTTACGTCTTCATAGTTTGTATGTTGGCTTGTGGCGGCAGAGACGAGGGAACGACTTGTGTTTTTGTTTCCGCACCGATATAGTGCTGCTTCCTGGGAGGGGAGCGTGCAGCGGATACGGCCGGCATGTATCCGAGCAGAGAGATCATCTGTGAACAGAAAGTTTGATGAACCTCGTTTCTGCCACGTGCAGAGATCTCGACTGTAACATCTCCAGTCAGCAGCTGTTCTTCTTCTCTCTGTACTGAGCAGACTGCACTGACTCACTATCACCTCTAGAGGAACACGTGGTATTATGGCCTGGACGCAGCGCAGCTAGCTGTTAGCATGCTAACTCCAGAAGATATCTCTGCAACACAGACGTGTTTAACATCAACACTGTTCCCTCTTCACACTGTTGATGTTAGTTCATGTTTTAATGTTTTAACTTTAAATTCTGCCGTATCTTACACACTGAACCTTTATTAGAGCAGGCATAAGACCTTTTTGCGGTCAAATACGTTTTTTAATCTGTCCATGATGAAGCCTGACAAACGTCTCTTTCTTCATTCTATCATTAAAATAGAGCAGTGACATCACTTCCTGCATGCAGCGCTTCGTGAACATGTGCTGTCATGTTTGAATAACGTTGAATACATGTGAGGAACATGAGTGACAGATGGAGCATGAGGTCGTACATGTTGTGTGGCTGCGACAGAGCTCCTTGTTTTTGTCAGCAGCAGCTCTGATGAATTAAACGTTTTAAGGAGATTGTAACGGTGAAATACACAGCAGCTGTGTTCATGAATGTAAAATGTAGAATGTAATGTGAGTCCTCTGCTGTTCTCCAGGCTTCACACAAACACAGAATGACTCTTCAAGCTTTCACCATTTTTGTGACTCATTTAGAAACATTATCTTTGTTGTGTAATGTGACGAGTGCATGTTCCACTGCGGGCTTAATTTGTATTACTAACAAGTATTCTATGATTTACTGTTTTACAACAATGTGTAGTCGAGTAACACAGTAAAGAAACACAGTAGAGGACAGTAAAGAAATGAAGTAGAGTACAGTAAAGAAACACAGTAGAGTACAGTAAAGAAACACAGTAGAGTACAGTAAAGAAACACAGTAGAGTATAGTAAAGAAACACAGTAGAGGACAGTAAATAAACACAGTAGAGTACAGTAAAGAAACGCAGTAGAGTACAGTAAAGAAACACAGTTGAGTACAGTAAAGAAACGCAGTAGAGGACAGTAAAGAAATGAAGTAGAGTATAGTAAAGAAACACAGAAGAGGACAGTAAAGAAACACAGTAGAGGACAGTAAAGAAACACAGTAGAGGACAGTAAAGAAACGCAGTAGAGTACAGTAAAGAAACAAAGTAGAGTATAGTAAAGAAACGCAGTAAAGTACAGTAAAGAAACAAAGTAGAGTATAGTAAAGAAACGCAGTAGAGTACAGTAAAGAAACACAGTATAGTATAGTAAAGAAACACAGTAGAGTACAGTAAAGAAACACAGTAGAGGACAGTAAAGAAACACAGTAGAGGACAGTAAAGAAACGCAGTAGAGTACAGTAAAGAAACACCGTAGAGTATAATAAAGAAACACAGTAGAGTATAGTAAAGAAACACAGTAGAGTACAGTAAAGAACACAGTAGAGTACAGTAAAGAAACGCAGTAGAGTACAGTAAAGAAACAAAGTAGAGTATAATAAAGAAACACAGTAGAGTATAGTAAAGAAACACAGTAGAGTACAGTAAAGAACACAGTAGAGTACAGTAAAGAAACGCAGTAGAGTACAGTAAAGAAACACAGTAGAGTATAGTAAAGAAACACAGTAGAGTATAGTAAAGAAACACAGTAGAGTATGGTAAAGAAACAGAGTAGAGTACAGTAAAGAAACACAGTAGAGTACAGTAAAGAAACACAGTAGAGTACAGTAAAGAAACACAGTAGAGTACAGTAAAGAAACGCAGTAGAGGACAGTAAAGAAATGAAGTAGAGTATAGTAAAGAAACACAGAAGAGGACAGTAAAGAAACACAGTAGAGGACAGTAAAGAAACACAGTAGAGGACAGTAAAGAAACACAGAAGAGGACAGTAAAGAAACACAGTAGAGTATAGTAAAGAAACACAGTAGAGTACAGTAAAGAAACGCAGTAGAGTACAGTAAAGAAACGCAGTAGAGGACAGTAAAGAAATGAAATAGAGTATAGTAAAGAAACACAGAAGAGGACAGTAAAGAAACACAGTAGAGGACAGTAAAGAAACACAGTAGAGGACAGTAAAGAAACACAGTAGAGTATAGTAAAGAAACACAGTAGAGTACAGTAAAGAAACACAGTAGAGTACAGTAAAGAAACACAGTAGAGGACAGTAAAGAAACACAGGAGAGGACAGTAAAGAAACACAGTAGAGGACAGTAAAGAAACACAGTAGAGGACAGTAAAGAAACACAGGAGAGGACAGTAAAGAAACACAGTAGAGGACAGTAAAGAAACACAGGAGAGGACAGTAAAGAAACACAGAGGACAGTAAAGAAACACAGTAGAGGACAGTAAAGAAACACAGAGGACAGTAAAGAAACACAGAGGACAGTAAAGAAACACAGTAGAGGACAGTAAAGAAACACAGTAGAGGACAGTAAAGAAACACAGTAGAGGACAGTAAAGAAACACAGAGGACAGTAAAGAAACACAGTAGAGTATAGTAAAGAAACACAGAGGACAGTAAATAAACACAATAGAGGACAGTAAAGAAACACAGAGGACAGTAAAGAAACACAGTAGAGTACAGTAAAGAAACACAGAGGACAGTAAAGAAACACAGTAGAGGACAGTAAAGAAACACAGAGGACAGTAAAGAAACACAGAGGACAGTAAAGAAACACAGTAGAGTACAGTAAAGAAACACAGTAGAGGACAGTAAAGAAACACAGTAGAGGACAGTAAAGAAACACAGTAGAGTATAGTAAAGAAACACAGTAGAGGACAGTAAAGAAACACAGTAGAGTACAGTAAAGAAACACAGTAGAGGACAGTAAAGAAACACAGTAGAGGACAGTAAAGAAACACCCTAGAGTACAGTAAAGAAACACAGTAGAGGATAGTAAAGAAACACAGTATAGTATAGTAAAGAAACGCAGTAGAGTACAGTAAAGAAACAAAGTAGAGTATAGTAAAGAAACACAGTAGAGGACAGTAAAGAAACACAGTAGAGGACAGTAAAGAAACACAGAGGACAGTAAAGAAACACAGTAGAGTATAGTAAAGAAACACAGAGGACAGTAAATAAACACAGTAGAGGACAGTAAAGAAACACAGAGGATAGTAAAGAAACACAGTAGAGTACAGTAAAGAAACACAGAGGACAGTAAAGAAACACAGTAGAGGACAGTAAAGAAACACAGAGGACAGTAAAGAAACACAGAGGACATTAAAGAAACACAGTAGAGTACAGTAAAGAAACACAGTAGAGGACAGTAAAGAAACACAGTAGAGTATAGTAAAGAAACACAGTAGAGGACAGTAAAGAAACACAGTAGAGTACAGTAAAGAAACACAGTAGAGGACAGTAAAGAAACACAGTAGAGGACAGTAAAGAAACACCCTAGAGTACAGTAAAGAAACACAGTAGAGGATAGTAAAGAAACGCAGTAGAGTATAGTAAAGAAACGCAGTAGAGTACAGTAAAGAAACAAAGTAGAGTATAGTAAAGAAACACAGTAGAGTACAGTAAAGAAACACAGTAGAGTACAGTAAAGAAACACAGTAGAGTACAGTAAAGAAACGCAGTAGAGTACAGTAAAGAAACACCGTAGAGTATAGTAAAGAAACACAGTAGAGTACAGTAAAGAAACACAGTAGAGGACAGTAAAGAAACAAAGTAGAGTACAGTAAAGAAACACAGTAGAGGACAGTAAAGAAACACAGAGGACAGTAAAGAAACACAGTAGAGTATAGTAAAGAAACACAGTAGAGTACAGTAAAGAAACACAGTAGAGTACAGTAAAGAAACACAGTAGAGGACAGTAAAGAAACACAGTAGAGTATAGTAAAGAAACACAGTAGAGTACAGTAAAGAAATACAGTAGAGTATAGTAAAGAAACACAGTAGAGTATAGTAAAGAAACACAGTAGAGTACAGTAAAGAAACACAGTAGAGTATAGTAAAGAAACACAGTAGAGTACAGTAAAGAAACACAGTAGAGTACAGTAAAGAAACACCATAGAGTATAGTAAAGAAAGGCAGTAGAGTACAGTAAAGAAACAAAGTAGAGTATAGTAAAGAAACACAGTAGAGTATAGTAAAGAAACACAGTAGAGTACAGTAAAGAAACACAGAGGACAGTAAAGAAACACAGTAGAGTATAGTAAAGAAACACAGTAGAGTACAGTAAAGAAACACAGTAGAGGACAGTAAAGAAACACAGTAGAGTACAATAAAGAAACGCAGTAGAGTACAGTAAAGAAACGCAATAAAGGACTGTAAAGAAACGCAGTAGAGGACAGTAAAGAAACACAGTAGAGTATAGTAAAGAAACACAGTAGAGTACAGTAAAGAAACACAGTTGAGTACAGTAAAGAAACACAGTAGAGTAAAGTAAAGAAACACAGTAGAGTACAGTAAAGAAACAATAGTAGAGTACAGTAAAGAAACACAGTAGAGTAAAGTAAAGAAACACAGTAGAGTAAAGTAAAGAAACACAGTAGAGTACAGTAAAGAAACAATAGTAGAGTACAGTAAAGAAACACAGTAGAGTACAGTAAAGAAACACAGTAGAGAAACACAGTAGAGTACAGTAAAGAAACACAGTAGAGTACAGTAAAGAAAAGCAGTAGAGGACAGTAAAGAACACAGTCGAGTACATTAAAGAAACACAGTAGAGGACAGTAAAGAAAAGCAGTAGAGGACAGTAAAGAAACACAGTAGAGTACAGTAAAGAAACACAGTAGAGTACAGTAAAGAAACACAGTAGAGTACAGTAAAGAAAAGCAGTAGAGGACAGTAAAGAAACACAGTAGAGTACATTAAAGAAACACAGTCGAGTACATTAAAGAAACACAGTAGAGTACATTAAAGAAACACAGTAGAGTACAGTAAAGAAACACAGTAGAGTACAGTAAAGAAACGCAGTAGAGGACAGTAAAGAAACACAGTTGAGTACAGTAAAGAAAAGCAGTAGAGGACAGTAAAGTGTCTCTCTGGTGTTTCTGGTCTCCAGCTGGTTCGGGAGCAGCAGGAGAGTCGACCGTTGCTGAGTCCCTCCATTGATGACTTCCTGTCGGAGATCCGGAGCGACGCCCCGTCCTCCCGCCCCCTCACCTCCAACACAGCAGGTAGAGTCCCCCTCCTTATCACCTCTGTCTCCCCCGTCCTCCACAGCTCAGCAGGGCTCCTCTTTATCCCTTCAACATGCTCAGCTCGCTGTTTTGGAAGTATCAGAATCACCACCAGCTGCAGACATCTTGGTACTCAAAGCGCCGCTGCCAGAATAATTCTAATTCTAATTGGAGCAAAAATAATCAATATCAATATCCAACTGTAGCTTCAGTACACTGTGCGTTTGGGAATTGATTTTAAGATTTGAATCATCACTAATTATCACTGCCCCGAGTATGTTATTCAATATCTAACCGTATACAGGACTGTCTCAGAAAATTAGAATATTGTGATAAAGTTCTTTATTTTCTGTAATGCAATTAAAAAAACAAAAATGTCATACATTCTGGATTCATTACAAATCAACTGAAATATTGCAAGCCTTTTATTATTTTAATATTGCTGATTATGGCATACAGCTTAAGAAAACTCAAATATCCTATCTCTAAATATTAGAATATCATGAAAAAGTATACTAGTAGGGTGTTCAACGAATCACTTGAATCGTCTAATTAACTCGAAACACCTGCAAGGGTTTCCTGAGCCTTGAAAAACACTCAGCTTGGTTCAGTAAACTAAATCACAAGTATGGGGAAGACTGCTGATCTGACTGCTGTCCAGAGGACCATCATTGACACCCTCCATCAGGAGGGTAAGACACAAAAAGAAATGTCTCAAAGAGCAAGCTGTTCACAGAGTGCAGTTTCAAAGCACATCCACAAAAGGTCTGTTGGAAGGGGGAAATGTGGCAGGAAACGCTGCACAATCAAGAGAGATGACCGCAGCCTTAACAGCATTGTGAAGAAGAGTCGCTTCCAGAATTTGGGGGAGCTTCAAAGACAGTGGACTGAAGCTGGAGTCCAGGTATCAAAAGCCACTGTTCACAGACGTGTCCGGGAAATGGGCTACAATAGCCGTATTCCCATGGTCAAGCCACTTCTGAACTCAAGACAACGGAAGAAGCGTCTGACTTGGGCTATGGAAAAGAAGCACTGGACAGTTGCAGAGTGGTCCAAAGTCCTCTTTTCAGACGAAAGCAAGTTTTGTATTTCATTTGGAAGTCAAGGCGCCAGAGTCTGGAGAAAGGCTGGAGAGGAACAAAATCCAAGTTGCTTGAAATCCAGTGTGAAGTTCCCACAGTCAGCGATGGTTTGGGGAGCCATGTCAGCTGCTGCTGGTGTTGGTCCACTGTGTTTCATCAAGCCCAGAGTAAATGCAGCTGTGTACCAAGAGATTTTAGAGCACTACATGCTTCCGTCTGCTGAAAAGCTCTATGGAGATGAGGAATTCATTTTCCAGCATGATCTGGCACCTGCCCACAGTGCCAAAACCACCAGTAACTGGTGTACTGACCATGGCATTACTGTCCTCGATTGGCCTGCCAATTCCCCTGACCTGAACCCCATAGAGAATATGTGGGGTATTGTGAAGAAGAAGCTGAAAGACACTAGACCCAACAATGCTAATGAGCTAAAGGCCGCTATTGAAGCATCCTGGGCATCCATAACACCTCAGCAATGCCACAGGCTGATTGCCTCCATGCCACGCCGCATTGATGCAGTAATCCGTGCAAAAGGATTCCCAACCAAGTACTGAGTGCATTAATGGACATTTTCAAATGTTTGATTTTGTTTTGCTGTTATAAATCTTTTTTTTTACTTGGTCTGAGGAACTATTCTAATTTTTTGAGATAGGATTTTTGAGTTTTCTTAAGCTGTAAGCCATAATCAGCAATATTAAAATAATAAAAGGCTTGCAATATTTCAGTTGATTTGTAATGAATCCAGAATGCATGACATTTTTGTTTTTTTAATTGCATTACAGAAAATAAAGAACTTTATCACAATATTCTAATTTTCTGAGACAGTCCTGTATAAGTGTCATCTGAAATCCTCCTGTGTGTCCCCTTTTACTGGGGGTTCATTTCTGACCCGATTGATGAGCAGCACGACTCGTTCTACAGTCAGGACCGATCATGGCCCGATCAGCTGCTCCAGACCGGCCGTCCGAGATGTCAGTCAGACTCTCGCACTGTTGAAGCAGAGCCACGAGTCGATTCCTGCGCTAGTAAACAAACTTCTTCTCGCCTCAGAGCTTTCAAACTTTATTTATACAGGTAAAATGTCATTGAGACACAGGGTCTCATTCTCAAGAGAGACCTGATCAGATGGTAACAGCACCATACAAAGTCACAGACAGACAAGAGGCAACAGTCAAATAAAACATCATAAATGGGAGATGTTGTCTCTGACAGTTTGTTAACTTCACCTCCCGGAGAAGTGCGTGAGGTTAACGGCACTAAGATGATTCCGGTGAAACTAGATCATATTTTATGTAGAAAATGTTTTCTGCTCCTCCGGCTGCTCTGCAACGACTCTCCATGATTTACGTTTCCTGATGTACGGAAAGCTTTACTTGCTGCTAAAGCAGCTAACCGCTAGCTGCTGCCAGTTAGTTAGCCGTTAGCTCAGTTAGTTAGTCGTTAGCTCAGTGAGCTCGCAGCACCGGGGGAGTTTTGCTGTTTAAATGTCTTTAACTTACAACATCTGGTTCTTAAAGACTACAAGACTACAAGATCACAAAGCTGTCGACTTGCTAATTGTTGATTATGAATAATGTAATAAACGTGTAAACGCACGTGTAACGTTCCTGCTGTTTATATACTCCAGTGCTGTGTATGTTTAATAATCATTTCTATTGTTTTATTATTTTAGCATCTTATCGAATACTTATACTTACTTATTTTTACCTTTTTATTTTGCTCTTATTTTATTGTCATTTTATTGGATTGTGTTTTTAGGTCCAGGCAGCATTTAGATTCTGTAATACAATGTTTTATTATCATCTCTCTTACAGACATAATGCACAATAATAACATCATAACATAACATCAGATATGATGTTATAGCTATAATAAAGAACTCCTCCTTCTTCTTCTATGTCTTTGTGTCTTTTCTCTGTCTGAACTTTTTATTCTTCCTCCGTCCTTCTCTTCTTCTTCTGTTTTCTCCCAAATCTGTCTCTTCCTGTCCTCGTCTAACTTTGTGTCCTTGGCTGTCCTGCTTCCTGCGCTGTGCCCATCTGTCACCTCCGACTCAGCAGGTACCCCCCCCCCCCCCCATTAATGAGCACCTGTGACCTGCTCCGTCCTCTTCACATTCATTATCTCAAACAGACTCTGTTCACTGAAGTCATCCGTCCGGTTCAAACTGTGATCGTGTTTCAGAGTTTGAAGATGACGTGTAAAGGTCACCGTGAGGAAAGCATAGAAAACATTATTGTTTACTTAAAGTCAACATGTAATTTAGAGATTTATTGATTAAAAGCTCACTTTCACTTCTGACTGCAGGTTTATGTCCATTATAATCTTATTCAAGCCGTACACATGTATTACCTCCATCAGCAGAGTTTCATCAGATGGTTGTACATGTTAAAGTTGGAACTTTGTGCACTAAGAAAGGCGCCGTGAGTAATGATACATGAAAGCAGAGCAAAGCTGAGACAAAAGGAACATTTATTCATGATAAACCTGCACAAATAAACACTTTGTACTAAAAGGTTTTTCTCAATTTCTCAGTGACTTGAAGAAAAACAAGTTCAAGTTGTATAAAAATAGAAATGCTGCCTGGTACATAAATACAATTGGCAGCGTTAGGCTTACCAAAAATAAATTGTGCACAAACTAACATGTATTTAATGCTTGACACAACTTTGACTTACTGTCCATCAGGAGCAAAATCCAGCTGCTTGTGGAATAATCAACTTTTGGAAGTTATGAATCAATTCAGAATCTTGATCCATATTTTCCCCTCAGCTGACTTTACCCTCCGTCCTGTCGTCCTGCAGTTCTGTCCACAGCTCTGGACTTGGTGGACCTCAGTGAGCCGGGGCAGAGCAGCGGGGGCAGTAATAGTGGCAGTAGCAAGGAGCAGAGGAGAAGTCCTCTGAGGAGGAAGGGCAGCTCCAGGAGCCCTCGACGCCGGGCGAGACCTGACGAGACGGAGCTAATCCAGGTGGAGGTGGAGCACCGGCCTGCCAGCCCCAGAACACCGGAGAAGATCTCACTGGACTCAGGTACTGCAGACTAAAGCAACACACAGGAAGCTCCAGTGAGTCGAACATCAGCTGATCTCAGATCTCCTGCAGCTGTAATGCACACACTGACTTCAGTAAAGCACAGCACACACCCCAGTTATGGCCCTATATACATATATACATACACTCACCGGCCACTTTATTAGGTACACCTTGCAAGTACCGGGCCCTTTTTGCCTTCAGAACTGCCTTAATTCTTCGTGGCATCGACTCAACAAGGTACTGGAAACATTCCTCAGAGATGTTGGTCCATATTGATGTGATAGCATCCCGCTGTTGCTGCAGATCCATGATGCGAATCTCTCATTCCAGCACATCCCTAAGGTGCTCTATGGGTTGAGATTTGGTGACTGGAGGCCATTTGAGTTCAGTGAACTCATTGTCATGTTGAAGAAACCAGTTTGAGATGATTTGAGCTTTGTGACATTATCCTGCTGGAAGTATCCATCAGAAGGTACACTGTGGTCATCAAGGGATGGACATGCTCAACAACAATACTCAGGTAGGCTGTGGCGTTTAAACGACGTTCAACTGGTACTAAGGGGCCCAAATTATGCCAAGAAAATATCCCCCACACCATTACACCACCACCACCAGCCTGAAGCGTTGATACAAGGAGGGATGGATCCAGGCTTTCATGTTGTTTACACCAAATTCTGAGCCTACCGTCTGAATGTCGCAGCAGAAAACCAGGCAACATCTTTCAATCTTCTATTGTCCAGTTTTGTTGAGTCCAGATGTTCAGGTGGTTACGGTAAGCGCGTCATTTCCGGTTGTTAATGTTTCTGTGTTGTTGGTAGCATACTTCGGCAGCTCCAGTTTGACCCAGTTAATGTTGTTATATTCTTGATCACATCGGCTAATTACCTGTCATCTATCTAAACCTATACTTGTACTTCCTAAGCACTTACAACTCTCTCCTTATCCTCCTTCTCTTAGCGACTCTCGCTAAATCCTCAATTCTTTACGCTCCTTTCGGCTCTGCTAACGTTAGCTGCTGCAGCTCGGCAGCTAGCGATGGCATCTCCCTCTTCTGCTCTCTCCTGCTCGGTGTGTTTCATGTTTAGCTATTGCTCGGCCTCCTTTAGTGATAATGGTACGTGTATTAAATGTAGTTTATACGCAGGGTTGGAGGCGAGTTTTAGAGGGATAGATGAGCGGCTCCGCACCATGGCTAGTCAGCGGTTAGCAAGTGTAGCTGTTAGCAAGCCCCCTATAGTCGGTGCGGGTCGACCAGTGGTATCTCCTGTTAGCCGTCCCCCGGCGGGACCCGAGCAGCCGGGAGACTGGGTGACTGTCCGAAAGAAGTGTTATCAGAAGCCCACGGTTCACCACCAACCGCTTGCTGTTTCTAACAGATTCTCCCCACTCAGTGACACACCAGCTGAGAAGCCAACTCTGGTTATCGGTAGCTCAATTTTGAGATACGTTCATTTTGAGACACCAGCGACGACAGTCACGTGCATTCCGGGGGCCAGAGCGGGCGACATAGAAGCACATTTGAAACTGCTGGCTAAGGCTAAACGTAAATACAGTAAGATTGTTATTCACGTCGGCGGTAATGACACGCGATTGCGTCAATCGGAGTGTACTAAAGTTAATGTGGAGTCGGTGTGTACATTTGCCAAAACAATGTCGGACTCCGTAGTTTTCTCTGGTCCTCTGCCAAATCTTTTGAATGATGACATGTTTAGCCGCATGTCATCATTCCGTCGCTGGCTCTCACGGTGGTGTCCAGATAATGATGTGAGCTTCGTAGACAATTGGCGGACTTTCTGGGGAAGGCCTGGTCTGATTAGGAGTGACGGCATCCATCCTACTTTGGCTGGAGCAGATCTCATATCCAATAATATTACACAGTCTATTAGTGGACCTAATCCATGACAACCCAGAGTTGAGACCAGGACAAAGAGTTGTAGTCTTACACACTTCTCTGTGCTTCTTTCCGGGCAGTCACCCACTCAAATCCCCATAGTGACTGTGTCTGCCCCACGACCACTGAAACTAATCAAGTCTATGGTTAACAGAAGAGGAGTTATACATGAAAACCTAATTAAAATAAACACCACCACTGCAAAAGTGCAACTAAATCAAAAAATTAAATGTGGGCTCTTAAACATCAGATCTTTATCAACGAAAGCTGGATTGGTAAATGATTTAATATCAGATAATAAGATTGATTTATTTTGTCTCACTGAAACCTGGCTGAGACATGAAGAATATGTCAGTCTAAATGAATCTACTCCACCTGGTCATATTAATACTCACATTCCTCGAGGTACTGGCCGAGGAGGTGGAGTTGGGGCCATATTTGACTCAAACCTCTTGATCAATCCTAAGCCTAAACTAAAATATAACTCTTTTGAAAGCCTTGTTCTTACGCTCTCAAACCCAACATGGAAAACAATAAAGCCAATTTTATTTGTTACTGTGTACCGCCCTCCTGGTCCGTATTCTGAAGTTCTATCTGAACTCTCAACATTTTTATCAAATTTAGTCCTTAAAACAGATAAAGTAATTATTGTAGGTGACTTTAATATTCATGTGGATGTTGATAGTGACAGCCTTAATAATGCATTTATCTCAATATTAGATTCAATTGGGTTCAGTCAAAATGTACATGAACCAACTCACTGTTTAAACCACACTCTGGACCTTGTTCTGGGATATGGTGTTGAAATTGAAAGTTTATCAGTGTGTCCACATAATCCTCTTTTATCAGACCATTTTTTAATAACTTTTGAAGTCCTGTTACTGGACTACAAGCCAGTAGGCAAAATATCCTACGCTCGATGTTTATCTGAAAGTGCTGTGACTAAATTTAAGGAAGTGATTCCATCAGCACTTGATTCAATACCAGGACTCAATATCAATATAACAGAGGACTCCAATGCTAACTTTAGTCCCTCCCAAATTAATCATCTTGTTGATAGCGCTGCAGCCTCACTGCGAATAACACTCGACTCTGTCGCTCCTCTTAAGAAGAAGATCATAAAACAGAAAAAGAAAGCTCCATGGCTTAATTTACAAATCCGCAAACTAAAACAAAAGTCGAGAAATCTTGAAAGTAAATGGCGTTCCACTAAATTGGAAGAATCTCGTTTAGTCTGGTTAGATCATCTTAAAACGTATAAGAAGGCTCTCCGTAATGCCAGAGCAGCTTATTACTCTTCCTTAATAGAAGAAAATAAGAACAACCCCAGGTTTCTTTTCAGCACTGTAGCCAGGCTGACAGAGAGCCACAGCTCTACAGAGCCTTCTGTTCCTATATCTCTCAGTAGTGACGACTTTATGAGTTTCTTTAACGATAAAATTATAATTATTAGAGACAAAATTAATCTCCTCCTGACCTCAATTGGTAATGACTTAACTTCAACTGTTGGAATTTTAAAAACATCTGTAACTCCTGAAATATATCTAGACTGTTTTACTCCAATCAACCTTAACCAACTAACTTCAACAATCTCATCGTCTAAACCATCAACCTGTCTTTTAGACCCGATTCCAACTAAACTGTTTAAAGAAGTTTTACCCTTAATTAACACTTCGTTATTAAATATGATCAACCTGTCTTTATTATCTGGCTACGTACCAAAATCCTTTAAAGTAGCTGTAATAAAACCACTTCTTAAAAAGCCTGGTCTTGATCCAGAGATTTTAGCCAACTATAGGCCGATATCTAACCTTCCCTTTCTCGCTAAAATCCTTGAGAAAGCAGTCGCAAAACAGTTGTGTGACTTTTTACATAATAATAGTTTATTTGAGGTTTTTCAATCTGGATTTAGAGTTCATCATAGCACAGAGACGGCACTGGTGAAAGTTACCAATGACCTTCTATTGGCTTCAGACAAAGGACTCGTCTCTGTTCTTGTCTTGTTAGCCCTCAGTGCTGCTTTCGACACTGTTGATCATGACATTCTACTACAGAGACTGGAACATTGTGTTGGCATAAGAGGAACCGCACTAAGCTGGTTCAAGTCCTATTTATCTGAGCGATCTCAATTTGTACTTGTTAACGATAAATCCTCCATGACAGCCAAAGTCAGTCTCGGAGTTCCGCAGGGTTCTGTACTTGGACCGATTCTATTCACCTTATATATGCTTCCTTTGGGCAATATTATAAGGAACCACTCTATAAACTTTCATTGTTATGCGGATGATACCCAATTATATCTATCAATTAAACCAGATGAAACCAATCAATTGGCTAAACTTCAAGCATGCCTTAAGGACATAAAAACTTGGATGTCTAGCAACTTTTTGATGTTAAACACAGACAAAACTGAAGTTATTATACTTGGCCCTAAACGCCTCCGAAACGCATTTTCTAATGACATAGAAGCTCTGGATGGCATTAATTTGGCCTCCAGCACCACTGTAAGGAATCTTGGCGTCATCTTTGATCAAGATCTGTCGTTTAACTCCCACATAAAACAAATCTCAAGGACTGCCTTCTTTCATCTACGTAACATTGCAAAAATAAGACACATCCTGTCTCAAAATGATGCAGAAAAACTAGTCCATGCATTTGTTACTTCAAGGCTGGATTACTGCAACTCATTGTTATCAGGTTGTCCAAAAAAGTCGGTTAAGACTCTTCAGTTGATCCAAAATGCAGCGGCACGTGTATTGACTAGAACAAGGAAATGGGATCATATTACTCCTGTATTAGCTGCTCTGCACTGGCTCCCGGTAAAATACAGAATAGAATTCAAAATCCTTCTCCTGACTTACAAATCAATTAAAGGTCAGGCTCCAGCATATCTTAAAGATCTCATAGTACCTTATAAACCAACTAGAGCATTACGCTCCCAGACTGCAGGGTTACTTGTGGTTCCTAGAGTCTCTAAGAGTACAATGGGAGCCAGAGCCTTCAGCTATCAAGCTCCTCTCCAGTGGAACCAGCTTCCAGTTTGTGTTCGGGAGGCAGACACACTCTCCACATTTAAGAGTAGGCTAAAGACTTTCCTTTTTGATAAAGCTTATAGTTAGGGCTGGCTCAGGTTTGCCCTGGATCAGCCCCTAGTTATGCTGCTATAGGCTTAGACTGCCGGGGGACACCTCCCTGCTCTCTTCCTTCTCTCCCTCTCTCTTCTTCTCCCTCTCTTCTTCTCCCTCTCTATCTGTATGCATTTATGTAAATGTATGTTACTAACTCACCATCCGGGGTATCATCCCCGGAGTGTCTGTCTCTCATGTGGCAGGTTGCCACTGATAAAGTTTACGTCAGGATCATGAATCGTGACAGCGCCTGCTGACCTGGTCCTGCTGGACACCGGGAAGCCTTATTGACATTTTCCTGGATTCATCCAAACTTTCTATTTCTTTTTTTTTTTCCAACACAACATAATTTCTGTCAAATGTTGTATTTGTACTATGTTGTTTATCCTGTACACACGACATCTATTGCACGTCTGTCCGTCCTGGGAGAGGGATCCCTCCTCAGTTGCTCTCCCTGAGGTTTCTTCCATTTTTTCCCCTTTAATTTTGGGGTTTCTTTTAGGAAGTTTTTCCTTGTGCGATGCGAGGGTCTAAGGACAGAGGATGTTGTAACCTGTACAGTCTGTAAAGCACACTGAGACAAATGTATAATTTGTGATATTGGGCTATACAAATAAATTTGATTTGATTTGATTTGATGTGAACTGTAACTTCAGTTCCCTGTTGTTAGCTGACAGGAGTGGCACCCGGTGTAGTGTTCTGCTGCTGGAGCCCGTCTGCTTCAAGGTTCCACGTGTTGTGCGTTCAGAGATGGTCTTCTGCATTCCTTGGTTGGAACGAGTGGTTATTTGAGTTACTGTTGCCTTTCTATCATCTTGAACCAGTCTGGCCATTCTGCTCTGACCTCTGGCATCAAAAAGGCATGGCGCCCAGAGAACTGCCGCTCACTGGATGTTCTCTCTTTCGAACCGTTCACTGTAAACACGAGAGATGGTTGTGCGTGAAAATCCCAGAAGATTAGCAGTTTCTGAAATACTCAGCCCGTCTGGCACCAACAACCTGCCGCGTTCAAAGTCACTTAAATCACCTTTCCTCCCCTTTCTGATCTGTCTGAACTTCACCAGCTCGTCTTCACCACGTCCACCTTCCTACATGCATTGAGCTGCTGCCATGTGATTGGCTGATTAGATATTTGCGTTAACGAGCAGTTGAACAGGTGTACCTAATAAAGTGGCCAGTGAGTGTATAGACATATATACATATATATATATATATATATATATATATATTTTTTTTTATATTAGAAATAATGACATTTTTACATCCGCCGCCGTCAGACTGAAAACAGCTTCAGTCTGTTTTCCGCTGCTTCTCCTCATGTTGTCGTTCATTTTGTTAAAAGCTCTGAGCTCAGTCAGGCTGATTTAATCTGAGCTTTTAATGTGATGAGAATGTAACTTCCTGTTTCACCCCGAGTCTCTTATTGTTTGATGAACTTTTGATCATGAGACAATATTTAGTATCCAGCATGCTTTTCTTTAAAAAACTTTATTACAACTTGTCTTATTTTTGTAATTTATTTTCTCATTAACTTCATAGAGAAAGTGATATCAGCAGCTAACACTTTTGTTTTTTTAATTTATAATGTTTTGATTATTTTGTGTAAATGACACTTCACACACTGAAAAATAAAATGACCTGTAGCCTTTAGTATACAGAAGAAAAAAAAATGTCATCATAACAACAACAACAACAACAACAATAGTGGCTTTATGTAAACAAATGGGCGTTTAAAGGGTTAACATCTTGGTACGACCAAAACATATTTGGTCGTTATGATCAGGACTGTTGTTGGTTAAAAGATTTATCTCAGTGAAAATGGCTAATATTATTAATATTAATACTAATTAATATTATTAATATTAATACTAATTAATATGATTAATATGAATACTAATTAATATTATTCATATTAATACTAATTCATAATATTCATATTAATACTAATTAATAATATTAATACTAATACTAATTATTAATATTCATATTAATACTAATTATTAATATTCATATTAATACTAATTATTCATATTAATATTAATACGAATTATTAATATTAATACTAATTAATATTATTCATATTAATACGAATTAATAATATTCATATTAATTCTAATTCATAATATTCATATTAATACTAATTCATATTAATACTAATTAATAATATTCATATTAATACTAATTATTAATATTCATATTAATACTAATTATTTATATTTATATTAATACTAATTAATATTATTCATATTAATACTAATTAATAATATTCATGTTAATACTAATTAATATTATTAATATTAATACTAATTAATAATATTCATGTTAATACTAATTAATATTATTAATATTAATACTAATTAATATTATTAATATTAATACTGATTAATAATATTAATATTAATACTATTATTATTAAGAATAATAATAATAAAAGTAATATGAATAAATAATACGTGGTTGATGTGTTCACAGTCAGTCTGTCTTCTCCTATGGACAAATGGGACGAGGTGAACCTGGACGTGGAGGACGGAGGACGCAGGGGGAGGCAAGAGAAGCGATGCACCTCCCACCACTCCTCCAGTGAGCTGCTGTGGTAAATATGACCATGAAACATAAAACAACCACACACACACAACCACAACCACACACACACACACACACACACACAGCGGGGACGTTGAGTAACTACATGTGTTTCTGCCGCCGCTGCACGACGTGGCCTCGTTAGTGACGCCTCACAAAAGAGATCACGGCAACACTGAGAAGTGTCTCTGAGAATCTTCACCCTGATGGGAGTTTTACAGAAGCTGTGTTGTCAGTTGTGTCTCTTTTCTGTTTCATTGTTTTGAGGTCACGCTGAGGAAGGTCATTGTTTATGTATTATTGTTATTGTTTCATTAACCGGCGTCTGACAAACGGAGTATTCTGACCCCAGCAGACGACACATAGAGGATGTTTGTAACGAGCACTGCGGCCTGTAGGGGACGGTAACGCAGCGCTAACACTGATAACCGGTTTGTATTTTGTTCCTTCAGGTCTGCAGAGTTTAAAACTGATCCTCTAACAAAGAACTCCTTCGACATCCACAGCTTCGATGATCTCGACTTCACATCCTCCACACAGGTCAGCTGCCGTCTCACACTGATCTTCACACTGCGAACATTTAGAAGTGAAGAGGAGACTCTGAGCGCGGACACACAGAACATACAGAAGTTGTTTGTTCTGAACTCTTTACAAATGTGTCGTACTCCATGTAGCTTCGTTGGTGTTTTCTCCGCTTGTTTCCGTGTTTACATTTTCTACCGCCAAATGTCTGAGCAATAAGAAAGACTTCTGCTCCTTCGTACACGGCCCTCTGCAAATTAACTGTTTTATTTGGTGCGACCGAACAGAGAAAAGAAACCGAAAGGTTCCGGCGACTCGGACCAAATGTAACAACATGAAGCAAATACAGTGAGGAGTTCAGGGAGCGTGGAACTAAACATTCCCTGCAGGTTACTCAATTTGTTTTAGCAACTTATACAATCATATTCACAAGTTTGCATACAGTTAAAAAATATATATAATTATATATTATATAATTTAAGTTGAACAAAATATAAATACAA
>NW_021166894.1:197500-202500 GCF_900634415.1 Cottoperca gobio | reverse complement strand
ACGATGTGTGAAGAAATAAATACAAAAATAAAGAACACTGGACAGAAGAGAGACCTGTCCTATGCACTTAATTGGATTCAGTGTTTTTGTGTGTTACCTGCGCAGGTGTCTGGAGCTCCGCCCCAACAACCTGCCGGCGCTCATGGCGCTCGCCGTCAGTTTCACAAACAGCGGAATGCCGCGGGAGGCCTGCGACGCTCTGCGCCGCTGGATCAGCCATAACCCTAACCCCAGATACAAACACCTGCCTCTGGACCACAGGAGTCCGCTACGGGGCTCCCCGGCCACACCTCGCAGGGGCCCCCACACCTCCACACCAGCCAGGTACGAACACCTGAGCAGCTGAGCACCTCACGGTGGTCAGCTTCAAATTTTTATAAAGTGTTAAAGTATAAAGATTAAAGTATAAAGATTAAAGTGTTAAAGTATAAAGTGTTAAAGTATAAAGAATTAAAGTATAAAGAGTTAAAGTATAAAGAGTTAAATTATAAAGAGTTAAATTATAAAGAGTTAAATTATAAAGAGTTAAAGTATAAAGAGTTAAAGTATAAAGAGTTAAAGTATAAAGTATAAAGTGTTAAATTATAAAGAGTTAAATTATAAAGAGTTAAAGTATAAAGAGTTAAAGTATAAAGTATAAAGTGTTAAATTATAAAGAGTTTAAGTATAAAGTGTTAAAGTATAAAGAGTTAAAGTATAAAAAGAGTTAAAGTATAAAGAGTTAAAGTATGAAGAGTTAAAGTATAAAGAGTTAAAGTATAAAGTATAAAGAGTTAAAGTATAAAGTGTTAAAGTATAAAGAGTTAAAGTATAAAGAGTTAAAGTATGAAGAGTTAAGTATAAAGAGTTAAAGTATAAGTATAAAGAGTTAAAGTATAAAGAGTTAAAGTATAAGTATTAAAGTATGAAGAGTTAAAGTATAAAGAGTTAAAGTATAAAGTATAAAGAGTTAAAGTATAAAGAGTTAAAGTATCAAGTGTTAAAGTATAAAGTATAAAGAGTTAAAGTATAAAGTGTTAAAGTACAAAGAGTTAAAGTATAAAGAGTTAAAGTATAAAGTGTTAAAGTATAAAGAGTTAAAGTATAAGTGTTAAAGTATAAAGAGTTAAAGTATCAAGTGTTAAAGTATAAAGAGTTAAAGTATAAAGTGTTAAAGTATAAAGAGTTAAAGTATCAAGTGTTAAAGTATAAGAGTTAAAGTATAAAGTATAAAGAGTTAAAGTATAAAGTGTTAAGTATAAAGAGTTAAAGTATAAAGTGTTAAAGTATAAAGAGTTAAAGTATAAAGTGTTAAAGTATAAAGAGTTAAAGTATAAAGTGTTAAAGTATAAAGAGTTAAAGTATAAAGTGTTAAAGTATAAAATGTTAAAGTATAAAGTGTTAAAGTATAAAGAGTTAAAGTATCAAGTGTTAAAGTATGAAGTATAAAGAGTTAAAGTATAAAGAGTTAAAGTATAAAGTGTTAAAGTATAAAGTGTTAAAGTATAAAGAGTTAAAGTATGAAGAGTTAAAGCATAAAGTGTTAAAGTATAAAGAGTTAAAGTATAAAGTGTTAAAGTATAAAGAGTTAAAGTATAAAGAGTTAAAGTATAAAGTGTTAAAGTATAAAGTGTTAAAGTATAAAGAGTTAAAGTATAAAGTATAAAGAGTTAAAGTATAAAGAGTTAAAGTATAAAGAGTTAAAGTATAAAGTGTTAAAGTATAAAGAGTTAAAGTATGAAGAGTTAAAGTATAAAGTATAAAGAGTTAAAGTATAAAGTGTTAAAGTATAAAGTATAAAGAGTTAAAGTATAAAGTATGAAGAGTTAAAGTATAAAGTATGAAGAGTTAAAGTATAAAGAGTTAAAGTATAAAGTATGAAGAGTTAAAGTATAAAGTATAAAGAGTTAAAGTATAAAGTATGAAGAGTTAAAGTATAAAGTGTTAAAGTATAAAGTATAAAGAGTTAAAGTATAAAGTATGAAGAGTTAAAGTATAAAGAGTTAAAGTATAAAGTATGAAGAGTTAAAGTATAAAGAGTTAAAGTATAAAGTATGAAGAGTTAAAGTATAAAGAGTTAAAGTATAAAGTATAAAGTATGAAGAGTTAAAGTATAAAGTATGAAGAGTTAAAGTATAAAGTATGAAGAGTTAAAGTATAAAGTATAAAGAGTTAAAGTATAAAGTATGAAGGGTTAAAGTATAAAGAGTTAAAGTATAAAGTATAAAGAGTTAAAGTATAAAGTATGAAGAGTTAAAGTATAAAGTATAAAGAGTTAAAGTATAAAGTATGAAGAGTTAAAGTGTTAAAGTATAAAGTATAAAGAGTTAAAGTATAAAGTATGAAGAGTTAAAGTATAAAGTATAAAGTGTTAAAGTATAAAGAGTTAAAGTATAAAGTGTTAAAGTATAAAGTGTTAAAGTATAAAGAGTTAAAGTATAAAGAGTTAACGCATAAAGTATAAAGAGTTAAAGTATAAAGAGTTAAATTATCAAGTGTTAAATTATCAAGTGTTAAAGTATAAAGAGTTAAAGTATAAAGAGTTAAAGTATAAAGTATAAAGAGTTAAAGTATAAAGTGTTAAAGTATAAAGAGTTAAAGTATAAAGAGTTAAAGTATAAAGTGTTAAAGTATAAAGTGTTAAAGTATAAAGTGTTAAAGTATAAAGAGTTAAAGTATAAAGAGTTAAGTATAAAGTATGAAGAGTTAAAGTATAAAGAGTTAAAGTATAAAGTGTTAAAGTATAAAGAGTTAAAGTATAAAGTGTTAAAGTATAAAGTATGAAGAGTTAAAGTATAAGAGTTAAAGTATAAAGTGTTAAAGTATAAAGAGTTAAAGTATAAGTGTTAAAGTATAAAGTATGAAGAGTTAAAGTATAAAGAGTTAAAGTATAAAGTGTTAAAGTATAAAGAGTTAAAGTATAAAGTGTTAAAGTATAAAGTATGAAGAGTTCAAGTATAAAGAGTTAAAGTATAAAGTATGAAGAGTTAAAGTATGAAGAGTTAAAGTATAAAGAGTTAAAGTATAAAGAGTTAAAGTATAAAGTATGAAGAGTTAAAGTATAAAGTATAAAGAGTTAAAGTATAAAGTATAAAGAGTTAAAGTATAAAGAGTTAAAGTATAAAGTATAAAGAGTTAAAGTATAAAGTATGAAGAGTTAAGTATAAAGAGTTAAAGTATAAAGTATGAAGAGTTAAAGTATAAAGTATAAAGAGTTAAAGTATAAAGTGTTCAAGTATAAAGTGTTAAAGCATAAAGTGTTAAAGTATAAAGAGTTAAAGTATAAAGAGTTAAAGTATAAAGTGTTAAAGTATAAAGTGTTAAAGTATAAAGTATGAAGATTTAAAGTATAAAGTATGAAGAGTTAAAGCATAAAGTGTTAAAGTATAAAGTGTTAAAGTATAAAGTGTTAAAGTATAAAGTGTTAAAGTATAAAGTATGAAGATTTAAAGTATAAAGAGTTAAAGTATAAAGTATGAAGAGTTAAAGCATAAAGTGTTAAAGTATAAAGAGTTAAAGTATAAAGTGTTAAAGTATAAAGAGTTAAAGTATAAAGAGTTAAAGTATAAAGTATAAAGAGTTAAAGTATAAAGTGTTAAAGTATAAAGAGTTAAAGTATAAAGAGTTAAAGTATAAAGAGTTAAAGTATAAAGTGTTAAAGTATAAAGTGTTAAAGTATAAAGAGTTAAGTATAAAGAGTTAAAGTATAAAGTATAAAGAGTTAAATTATTAAGTGTTAAAGTATAAAGTATAAAGAGTTAAAGTATAAAGTGTTAAAGTATAAAGTATGAAGATTTAAAGTATAAAGTATGAAGAGTTAAAGCATAAAGTGTTAAAGTATAAAGAGTTAAAGTATAAAGTGTTAAAGTATAAAGAGTTAAAGTATAAAGTGTTAAAGTATAAAGAGTTAAAGTGTTAAAGTATAAAGAGTTAAAGTATAAAGAGTTAAAGTATAAAGAGTTAAAGTATAAAGTGTTAAAGTATAAAGAGTTAAAGTATAAAGTGTTAAAGTATAAAGTGTTAAAGTATAAAGAGTTAAAGTATAAAGAGTTAAAGTATAAAGTATAAAGAGTTAAATTATCAAGTGTTAAAGTATAAAGTATAAAGAGTTAAAGTATAAAGTGTTAAAGTATAAAGAGTTAAAGTATAAAGTGTTAAAGTATAAAGTGTTAAAGTATAAAGAGTTAAAGTATAAAGTGTTTAAAGTATAAAGAGTTAAAGTATAAAGAGTTAAAGTATAAAGTGTTAAAGTATAAAGAGTTAAAGTATAAAGTGTTAAAGTATAAAGTGTTAAAGTATGAAGTATAAAGTGTTAAAGTATAAAGAGTTAAAGTATAAAGTGTTAAAGTATGAAGAGTTAAAGTATAAAGTGTTAAAGTATGAAGTATAAAGTGTTAAAGTATAAAGAGTTAAAGTATAAAGAGTTAAAGTTTAAAGTGTTAAAGTATAAAGTGTTAAAGTATAAAGAGTTTAAAGTATGAAGAGTTAAAGTATAAAGTGTTAAAGTATGAAGAGTTAAAGTATTAAAGTGTTAAAGTATAAAGAGTTAAAGTATAAAGTGTTAAAGTATAAAGAGTTAAAGTATAAAGTGTTAAGTATAAAGAGTTAAAGTATTAAAGTGTTAAAGTATAAAGAGTTAAAGTATAAAGTATAAAGAGTTAAATTATCAAGTGTTAAAGTTAATAAAGTATAAAGAGTTAAAGTATAAGGGTTTAAAGTATAAAGTCTTAAAGTATAACGAGTTAAAGTATAAAGTGTTAAAGTTATAAAGAGTTAAGTATAAAGTGTTAAAGTATAAGTATAAAGTAAAGTATAAAGAATAAAGTATAAGTACAGTGTAGTAAAGTATAAGTAAGTGTTAAAGTATAAAGTAAGTATAAAGTATAAAGTATAAAGAGTTCAATTATAAGAGTTAAAGTATAAAGTGTTAAGTATAAAGAGTTAAATTATAAAGAGTTAAAGTATAAAGTGTTAAATTATAAAGTGTTAAATTATAAAGAGTTAAAGTATAATATACTGCT